>NC_034179.2:78431622-78541622 GCF_002021735.2 Oncorhynchus kisutch | reverse complement strand
TACCCATGTCTGACAGTCTGAGTTGTTAAGAACACTGACCGACACAGCCCCAAAATGTTGTGATTATGGTGTGAATGAAATAGAGCTTAACCTTTATGTGGTCATTCATCAAGCATATTAGGCTCTTAAAAATGCATTGTGTGCAGACTCACTTGCTTTCACTGTCAGACTTCATTTGTCACCGTCTACCAGAAAGTCACCTTCGCCAGAAAAAACTAAACTGACCATAAATTAAACCACACAACAAACCACTTAATTAGGGGGGGGGGGGGGCTGATTAGAATGGAATTGATCTTCCTGCACTGGAGATCTACTGTGTGTGTGTGTGTGCACAAGTGTGCCCGTGTGACATGTGTGTAAATATACAGACACGCTTTTATCTAAAATGTCTTCCTTTCATTCTGTCATGGTTACATCTTCCATACCGGTCTAGAGTGAATAAATAAAACAGGCTAGATAGGCTTCTCTTCATTCACTAAAGCTGACAGCAGGGGCTGTTCATACAGTTGAAGTCGGAAGTTTACATATACCTCAGCCAAATACATTTAAACTCTGTTTTTCACAATTCCTGACTTTTAATCAGAGAAAAAATTCCCTGTCTGAGGTCAGTTAGGATCACCACTTTATTTTAAGAATGTGAAATGTCGGAATAATAGTAGAGAGAATTATTTTTTCAGCTTTTATTTCTTTCATCATGGGGTCATTGTCCATTTGGAAGACCCATTTGCGACCAAGCTTTAACTTCCTGACTGATGTCTTGGGATGTTGCTTCAATATATCCACACCATGTCATCTATTTTGTGAAGTGCACGAGTCCCTCCTGCAGCAAAGCACCCCAACAACATGATGCAGCCACCCCCGTACTTCACGGTTGGGATGGTGTGTTCTTTGGCTTGCAAGCCTCCCACTTTTTCCTCCAAACATAACGATGGTCATTATGGCCAAACCGTTATATTTTTGTTTCATCAGACCAGAGGACATTTCTCCATAAAGTAAGTTCTTTGTCCCCATGTGCAGTTGCAAACCGTAGTCTGGCTTTTAATGGCGGTTTTGGAGCAGTGGCTTCTTCCTTGCTGAGCGGCTTTTCAGATTATGTCGATATAGGACTCATTTTACTGTGGATATAGATACTTTTGTACCTATTTCCTCTAGCACCTTCACAAGGTCTTTTGCTCTTGTTCTGCACTTTTCGCACCAAAGTACATTCATCTCTAGGAGACAGAATGAGTCTCCTTCCTGAGCAGTATGACAGCTGCGTGGTCCCATGGTGTTTATACTTGCGTACTATTGTTTGTACAGATGAACGTGGTACCTTCAGGCGTTTGGAAATTGCTCCGAAGGATGAACCAGACTTGTGGAGGTCTACAATTTTGTCTGAGTTCTTTTGATTTTCCCATGATGTCAAACAAAGAGGCACTGAGTTTGAAGGTAGGCCTTGAAATACATCCACAGGTACACCTCCAATTGATTCAAATTATATCAATTAACCTATCAGAAGCTTCTAAAGCCATGACATCATGCACATCAATTTAAATGAAATTCCCAGACTGGACCAGTTTGGCAACAACATGCCTACAGTAATGCTGGGGATTGAAATAATTCAACAATAGGAAAAAATTACTATGTAGAAGTCATTCATAATTTTCAATATCAAGAGTAATTGTATTGATGCATTTGTTCAACAGGGGAGCATGAGGCATACAGAGACGGTCTCTCAACCAGAGTAGAGGCTATAAAGCAGGTGCCACGTTCCAGGGAGGCTCTCCCTTCCGCATTGAGGCTAAACACTGCCCCTGGGCTATGAGTCTAGGTGGAACTCATCGTTATGGAAACTAACACCCCTCCCACGCAGTACATTTTTGAATAATTTTATATATGTTCGCCATCTATTGTTCATCAGCTACCTCTATGTATTGCTCCAGCGACTAGCCTCCCCTGGAGGTGAATGGGCTAATGTGTTTTCACCAAGTCCTGCGCTGTTAGTGGTTTCAGCAGCCGGTTTGCCGATAGTATCTGTGTGCTAATGTGGGCCGTTGCAATGTCATTCCTCATCTACTGGTTAATAAAGGGCCCATTTAACAAGAACTAATCTCCTTTAACGACTCCATTTCGTAAGTGCCACAACACAATCGATTTTATGAACAAATTCTAATTAGATAGCCATACCGTAGCAAGCTGAGAGCGGAGCACTGGTCGACTAGTCTCATTTCACAGTCACTGTGCCTCCACCACTGGTTTGAAATAGCTCGTCCCAAATGGGACTGGTCACATAGATGGACAGCAAACAGACTTTCACTTTATTTTAGTTTTTTTATGGCTCGCTGTATAATGGGTTGTTAGAAATGGGAAAAATAATTTGCATACATTCACCACTTTTTCTCATAACACTGTGTTATGTTTCTTGCCAGCTAGGATGAGAAACATCTGTTCATAGGAAGAATTAATTAGATCAGTGTAGTACCTTCCCGAGCAGCTTTGCATGAACAGTTACTAATTGTCTGCTCTCTCATTGACTTTTAGTAGGGACACATTCACGTTATAGGTCCTGAGAGTCTGGCATCTGAACTACAACGGTTTCCTGCAGCCCGTCATCAGAGCCTCTGAGGTGAGGACAGATAATAAGTTCAGGAACCAGAAGGGCTCCCAGTGGGTTAATAAGGCATGTATGACTCAATGGTGTGCAGTGAATATTGCCCTGGTTGGCAATATAACGTCATAGTACTAATCAAATTCCAACTTGGTTTATTGATCACTCCAGCTAAGATTAATTTAGTTGAGAGCTCTTACTGCCTGGACACTGTTAGTTCTGAATCTGAGCCGCATGTAATTTAGATTGAAATACAAGTGTTCAGATAGATGAAAGCCTTGCCAAAGGGCACTCCCACATAAGTTATTATTTAGCGTTTCATCCAGACCTTTTCAGAAAAGAACATGTCCCTCTCTGCGAAGCATTGTAAGAGCCTGTGTACTTCTTTCTGAAAATAATATTAACCTTTTACTGCAGTGGGCTAAATCAGGGTCACGCAGAGTGTTTCTTGGTAGTCTTAAACAAATATACTTTGAAACAAAAGTATACACCTCACACAGATGGTTATGGGCTTAAAAAAAAAGAGGACACCTATATGTACCATGTCAGATGTAGAGTTGAGATGTATAACATTTTGAGTTTACATCCCAATATTACACTTTATATACAGAAGACTGAAATATAGCAACATTTGTTTTAAATAATGTTTATTAATTATGGAATTATGACAAATATTAATAACATTCCACTTGGGAGGCCACTAGAGGGCGATTTGGTCATTTGACTGCAGGAAACTACAAGAGCATGAGACATGCTATGCGTCATTGCGAGCTAACATAACAATCATGAGCCGTCATCCTCCTAGTTTTTGGGCAGTAATGCTCATCAATGGAAAATTGGCAAATGATAGAAAAACACAGCCACCATTGTGGAGTAGACAACAGTAAAGCATCATCCATGCCCTGTGTGTGCATACAGTACGCTGTAATCCAGTAAGGCTTCAGACACACAAACATGATACAGTTTAATGCTTGTGTTTGCCATGCCATGCTTTGCCTAATGTCAACCTCTGTGTTGCCTTTGCTACTGTGGCTGTCTGTGGGCATCCTTTCCTCAGCCTCCTGTGGTGGGTGTGGACTTGGGCTGACACTCCAGCAGCATCACAGAGGGAAGGCTCTGTATTGTGTCTCATCACACTGCGCTAATCCTGCAGACACACTCGCTCCAACATCCGGATGATGGTTTTATTAGCCTTGTGAAAATCACGCATTTGTTATTTAAACCGCGGGTATATGTTTGGACTGATTAAGTAAATTCATGACTTAATCGTGAGACTAAATCAATACCTGCAAAGTATGTGTACTAGATGGCTAAGTGTGTGTGTGTGTGTGTCTGTCTGGTGTGTGTGTGATGAGATGCCAGGTGAGGGGGGGGGTAGAGGAAAAAGGACTGCTGCTGAGGAGAGAGAGAGTAGGATGAGAAAAAGAAAGTGCTAGTTTAGGGTTGGGAACTGCCAGGGACTTCATGGTAATTATCACCATACTTAGGTGGCAATAAGACATGTATTGTAATTATCACGATTCTACAGTTTATGTACTGTGTGAGAGCAAAATTACAAGATTATGTTATAATACTGTTATTGCATCAAATGGTTGTTTTATGCAACCGAATATAGTTCTTAGAACTCTATTGTGTTTGTGAACTGAGAGTGGGCCTCCGGGGCTTAGTGCTGACAGTAGATTTATGATGCCTTAGGTGATAAACCTAACCAAAATCTTTCTATTTACTT
Source organism: Oncorhynchus kisutch (assembly GCF_002021735.2). NCBI lineage: Eukaryota > Metazoa > Chordata > Actinopteri > Salmoniformes > Salmonidae > Oncorhynchus > Oncorhynchus kisutch. Next base: position 78,537,306 of record NC_034179.2, on the reverse strand, counting down.
CGGATCTGGAATTCCTCAACTGAAGCTAGCCAGCTAACTACCTACAAGCTATCAGTTAGGAAACCATTGCTAGCGGTCATCAGCTAACCTTTAGCTCGGAAAGCTCTCACCAGTTCGAACAACGTGACTCAAAGCAGAGCATAACGGACCTATTTCTCTCCATATCCCCGGATTCCTACCGCAAACTCTGAATATTTTCATCTGGATCTTCGCCACTAGCTAACTGCAATCCCGGGTGACAACTCCTGGCTAGCATTTCCATCCCGGAGCAAGCACCAATTAGCCTGAAGCTAGCCCGACCAGGGCTCCTGTGCTACCACCGAAGCCCACTCCTGGGCTACAATATCCGGACCCCTTCTACTGCCGGTACGGGGCACTGAACTCAACTGATCCTCTACGACTGGAATACCGAAAATCTGCCCGAGGATTCCTACAGGCCCCTCAGGCACGACGCCCGCTGAAGGTCCATTCTGCTAACCTACTAGGCCTGCTAGCTACCTAGAGCTACTTGGAACCATACTAACTCCACGACTGGTCTATCAACGTCACCGCACAAAGAGGCAAAAACAAACATACCCCCATCGCGACGTCCCCCAAAGGCTAACTTGCTAGCCCTGGTCTACAAACTGCTAGCTTGCCTGCTCTGGTCTGCTAACTGCTAGCCTCTGCTCACTGCTTGCTTGCTAACCCAGTCTGCTAACTGCTAGCTTGCCAGCTCTGGTCTGCTAACTGCTAGCTTGTTTAACTGTTAGCATCGGCCTGTAAACTGTCTGAATCGCCGTGTTCCCAGTCAGCCCAACCACTCACTGGACCCATATGTTCACTTGGCTACGCATGCCTCTCTCTAATATCAATATGCCTCGTCCATTACTGTCTTGGTTAGTGGTTACGGCAGGGTACCCTAGTGGTTAGAGCGTTGGACTAGTAACCGGAAGGTTGCAAGTTCAAATTCCCAAGCTGACAAGGTAGAAATCTGTCGTTCTGCCCCAGAACAGGCAGTTTAACCCACTGTTCCTAGGCCGTCATTCAAAATAAGAATTTGTTCTTAACTGACTTGCCTAGATAAATAAAGGTAAAATAAATTTAAAAAATACTGTAGAGCCTCTAGCCCTGCTCAATATGCCTTAACCAACCATGTTGTCCCACCTCCTACATGCGATGACATCACCTGATTTAAATGACCTGATTTAAATGTCTCTAGAGATTATATCTCTCCCATCATTACTCAATGCCTAGGTTTACCTCCAACATCCTACCTTACCTTTGTCTGTTCACTATGCCTTGAATCTATGCTATCGTGCCCAGAAATCTGCTCCTTTTACTCTCTGTTCCGAACGTGCTAGACGGCCAGTTCGTATAGCCGTACCCTTATCCTACTTCTCCTCTGGTGATGTAGAGGTTAATCCAGGTCCTGCAGTGCCTAGCTCCACTCTCACTCCACAGGTGCTCTCATTTGTTGACTTCTTTAACCGTAAAAGCCTTGGTTTCATGCATGTTAACATTAGAAGCCTACTCCCTAAGTTTGTTTTACTCACTGCTTTAGCACACTCTGCCAACCCGGAAGTCTTAGCCATGTCTGAATCCTGGATTAGGAAAACCACAAAAAATGCTGAAATATCCATCGCTAACTATTTTCCACCAAGATAGAACTGCCAAAGGGGGCGGTTGCAATCTACTGCAAAGATAGCCTACAGAGTTCTGTATTACTATCCAAGTCTGTACCCAAACTATTCGAGCTTCTACTTCTAAAAATTCACCTTTCCAGAAACAAGTCTCTCACTGTTGCCGCTTGCTATAGACCTCCCTCTGCCCCCAGCTGTGCCCTCGATACCATATGTGAATTGATTGCCCCCCATCTATCTTCTGAGCTCGTGCTACTAGGTGACCTAAACTGGAACATGCTTAACATCTCGGCCATCCTACAATCCAAGCTTGATGCCCTCAATCTCACACAAATTATCAATGAACCTACCAGGTACAACTCCAAATCCGTAAACACGGGCACCCTCATATAGATGTTATCCTAACTAACTCGCCCTCCAAATACACCTCTGCTGTTTTCAATCAAGATCTCAGCGATCACTGCCTCATTGCCTGCATCCGTAATGGGTCTGCGACCAAACGACCACCCCTCATCACTGTCAAACGCTCTGTAAAACACTTCTGCGAGCAGGCCTTTCTAATTGACCTGGCCAGGGTATCCTGGAAGGACATTGACCTCATCCCGTCAGGAGATGATGCCTGGCTATTCTTTAAAAGTGCCTTCCTCACCATCTTAAATAAGCATGCCCCATTCAAAAAATGTAGAACTAGGAATAGATATAGTCCTTGGTTCACTCCAGACCTGTCTGCCCTTGACCAGCACAAAAACATCCTGTGGCGTTCTGCATTAGCATCAAATAGCCCCTGTGATATGCAACTTTTCAGGGAAGTTAGGAACAAATATACACAGGCAGTTGGGAAAGCTAAGGCTAGCTTTTTCAAACAGAAATTTGCATCCTGTAGTACTAACTCAAAAACGTTCTGGGACACTAAAGTCCATGGAGAATAAGAGCACCTCCTCCCAGCTGCCCACTGCTCTGAGGCTAGGAAACACTGTCAGCACCGATAAATCCACTATAATTGAGAATTTCAATAAGCATTTCTCCACGGCTGGACATGCTTTCCACCTGGCTACCCCTACCCCGGCCAACTGCCCGGGGCACCCTCCACAGCAACCCGCCAAAGCCCCCACCATTTCTCCTTTATCCAAATCCAGATAGCTGATGTTCTGAAAGAGCTGCAAAATCTGGACCCCTACAAATCAGCCGGGCTAGATAATCTGGACCCTCTCTTTCTAAAATGATCTGCCAAAATTGTTGCAACCCCTATTACTAGCCTGTTCAACCTCTCTTTCATATCGTCTGAGATTCCCAAAGATTGGAAAGCTACCGCGGTCATCCCCCTCTTCAAAGGGGGTGAGACTCTAGACCCAAACTGCTACAGACCTATATCTATCCTACCCTGTCTTTCTAAGGTCTTCGAAAGCCAAGTTAAACAGATTACCGACCATTTCGAATCCCACCGTACCTTCTCCGCTATGCAATCTGGTTTCAGAGCTGGTCATGGGTGCACCTCAGCCATGCTTAAGGTCCTAAACGATATCTTAACCTCCATCGACAACAGACATTACTGCGCAGCCGTATTCATCGACCTGGCCAAGGCTTTCGACTCTGTCATTCACCACATTCTTATTGGCAGACTCGACAGCCTTGGATTCTCAAATGATTGCCTCGCCTGGTTTACCAACTACTTCTCTGATAGAGTTCAGTGTGTCAAATCGGAGGGCCTGTTGTCCGGACCTCTGGCAGTCTATGGGGGTGCCACAGGTTTCAACCCTCGGGCAGACTCTCTTCTCTGTATACAACAATGATGTTGCTCTTGCTGCTGGTGATTCTCTGGTACACCTCTACGCAGACGACACCATTCTGTATATCTTTCTGGTCCATCTTTGGACACTGTGTTGTCTAACCTCCAGACGAGCTTCAATGCCATACAACTTTCCTTCCGTGGCCTCCAACTACTCTTAAACGCAAGTAAAACTAAATGCATGCTATTCAACCGATCACTGCCCGCATCTGCTCGCCCGTCCAACATCACTACTCTGGACGGCTCTGACTTAGAATACGTGGACAACTACAAATATCTAGGTGACTGGTTAGCTTCTTGGATATAGGGGGCGCTCTTTTAATTTATGGATAAAAAAACGTGCCCGTTTTAAGCGCAATATTTTGTCACGAAAAGATGCTCGACTATGCATATAATTGGCAGCTTTGGAAAGAAAACACTCTAAGGTTTCCAAAACTGCAAAGATATTATCTGTGAGTGCCACAGAACTCATGCTTCAGGCGAAACCAAGATGATACTTTAACCAGGAAATGGGCAGAATTTTCGAAGCTCTGTTTTCTATTGTCTCCTTATATGGCTGTGAATGCGCCGGGAATGAGCCTGCCCTTCCTATCGTTTCTCCAAGGTGTCTGCAGCATTGTGACGTATTTGTAGGCATATCATTGGAAGATTGGCCATAAGAGACTACATTTACCACGGGTCCGCCCGGTGTCCTTTGTGTAAATTGGTGCGTAATCTTCAGCCGCAGGCATTTTCTCCTGGGATTCAGAGGGGAAAGCACACTTCCACGAACGATATATCATCGAAGAGATATGTGAAAAACACCTTGAGGATTGGTTCTAAACAATGTTTGCCATGTTTCAGTCGATATTATGGAGTTAATTTGGAAAAAGTTTGGCGTTTTGAAGACTGAATTTTCGTTTTTTTTTGGTAGTCAAACGTGACGCACCAAACGGAGCAATTTCTCCTAAACAAATCATCTTTCAGGAAAAACTGAGCATTTGCTTTCTAACTGAGAGTCTCCTCATTGAAAACATCTGAAGTTCTTCAAAGGTAATGATTTTATTTGAATGATTTTCTGGTTTTTGTGAAAATGTTGCCTGCTAATGCTAACGCTAAATGCTACGCTAGGTACGCTAGCTGTTACACAAATGCTTATTTTGCAATGGTTGAGAAGCATATTTTGAAAATCTGAGATGACAGTGTTGTTAACAAAAGGCTAAGCTTGAGAGCTAGCGAATTAATTTCATTTGCGATTTTCAATAATAGTTAATGTTGCGTTATGGTAATGAGCTTGAGGCTGTATTCACGATCCCGGATCCGGGATGGCTCGACGCAACAGTTTAAACAGTAAACTCTCCTTCCAGACTCACATTAAGCATCTCCAATCCAAAATTAAATCTAGAATCGTTTTCCTATATCGCAACAAAGCATCCTTCACTCATGCTGCCAAACAATAACAGTCGTAAAACTGACCATCCTACCGATCCTCAACTTCGGTGATGTCATCTATAAAATAGCCTCCAACACTCTACTCAACAAACTGGATGCAGTCTATCACAGTGCCATCCGTTTTGTCACCAAAGCCCCATACACTACCCACCATTGCGACCTGTATGCTCTCGTTGGTTGGCCCTTGTTTCATACTCGTCGCCAAACCCACGGGCTACAGGTTATCGACAAGTCTCTGCTAGGTAAAGCCCCGCCTTCTCAGCTCACTGGTCACCATAGTAGCACCCATTCGTAGCACGCGCTCCAGCAGGTATATCTCACTGGTCACCCCCAAAGCCAATTCAATTCCTCCGTTGGTTGTCTTTCCTTCCAGTTCTCTGCTGCCAATGACTGGAACAAACTGCAAAAATCTCTGAAGCTGGAGACTCATATCTCCCTCACTAGCTTTAAGCACCAGCTGTCAGAGCAGCTCACAGATCACTGCACCTGTACATAGCCCATCTGTAAACAGCCCATCTATCTACCTACCTCATCCCCATACAGTATTTTATTTATTTATTTATTTATTTATTTATCTTGCTCTTTTGCACCCCAGTGTCTCTACTTGCACATTCATCTTCTGCACATCTACCATTCCAGTGTTTAATTGCTATATTGTAATTACTTCGCCACCATGGCCTATTTATTGCCTTAACTCCCTCATCTTACCTCATTTGCACTCACTGTATATATACTTTTAGTTGTTCTCAACTAGTCTACTTGGTTAAATAAAGGTTAAATAAAAAATAAATAAATAACAAGCCACATTCCATTCATGTGAGGGAGATTGCTCTGGTCTGACTGGAAGGTACCAGGGAGAGATGGCTCTGGTCTGACTGGAAGGTACCAGGGAGAGATGGCTCTCCGGTATGGATAATGATGAGGTGAACGTTGTTTTGGGGGCAAGACCCTGGTTTCCACACAATCAGAACAGTCTTTACAGCAGATACTGTGAATTATTAATTTATTTCATACGAATCCTAACCATGTGACCCATTGCACACATATGTTGTCATGTAGACTCAGGGGGAGTATCTTTACTATAGAAGATAGTTGTATCTTTTGTGTCGGGGCTCTCAACAAATCATCTAGGGGTGGTTCGTCGACCAGGCATTGTTATTGCAGATCACTCACATCATTCACTTGTGTGTGTGAGTGTGTGACCTGCTTTCCTTTTTAATAATTGAATATAGACTAAGTACAACTCTGACTTGTGTGATAAGTTTGTCTCTCCTCATTTGATAATAAAGAAATAACCACCACAATTGTGATTTGATACTTGCGATTTTATTGCGATTTGATGTTCCAAACATAATGCCCATTATATGTCTGCTGCAGAGGAGGCTGGTGGGAGTAGCTTCAGGAGGACGGGTTCATTGTAATGGCTGGGATGGAACAGAGTCCAACATGTGGTTTCCATATGTTTTATGTGTTTGATACCATTCCAATAATTCCATCCTAGTCTTTACAATGAGCCTGTCCTCCTATAGCTCCTCCCACCAGCCTCCTCTGGTCTGCTGCAGAGAGACAAGAGAGAGCATGAGAAAATTAGTTTTGATCAGTCAGGGAAATAAAAGTGCTGAAGGCATGTTGGCTCACTATTTAAAAAGGAGAGAACAAGCTATAAGATGAAAAATATAGGTTTTAGCATAGGTACAGCCAACTAATGCTACCAACAGTAGCAAAAAAAGAGACAAATATTGATCAAATCTATTCAATGTCTTGGCTATAACATGCATAGGCAGACACACATACCGGACCCTGCACATACCATACTGTATTGAATTGTTGGTGGTTTCCGCATAAAACATAAAATTTATGCATATTCCTATTGACAATTAGCCTTCAGTTTTTCATACGGTTTTGTACAAGATTGTGTACAACAGAAATGTTGGTATATATAACTCGAGAGTACTGTGTGTGTGTGTACGTGTGTGTGTGTTGTTTTCCTGGTTGAGGACCCTTGGGATGTCAGACCCTACCCCCTTCCCCTCTCACCTGCTAGATTGGTAGATTCACACTCCCCCTATCCCTGCTGCTCTCACTCCTCATACGAATATTCATTAACAGGAGGACTGATTGAGATTGAGTTGCTCTAGTGTACCCGGCAGCCATGGGGGAGCTGACAGAACCAGAACCTATTAGAGCCGACAACCTCTGTCACTTATCTTCTCTCTCATTGCACCTGACAGCCCAGAATGAGGAAACTGTCTGTCTATGCTTCTCCACAGCTTCAATTAAAAACCTGCCTCTTCCTCCTATTAAGCCTCCCTCTCCCTACAGACAATATTCAGACACAAACAAACCCAAAACACATTTTAGGAGAACCACAAGCAAGTTGAAGGCCAGTCTTCTTCATTGGTATGAATGGCAGACATAAGGTGGAACCACTGTAGATGGGGAGCTTTTATGTAGATACTAACAATGTTTACATTCAGCATTCAGTTCACATTTGACCTCCAACCACCACCATTCTTATGTTCTGATAGAACGTGTGGCCTGGTATTTACAGGGTAAATAAGAAATCGTACCCCACCAACAACACAAAGAAGGGAACCGCTGAGTCAGGGACTCTGCACAAGGACCTCTGATAGGTTTCTGATTCAATGTAATGTACACACATCCAGTTATCACACACACACACACACACACACACACACACACACACACACTACTTCAAACAATACAATACATACTGACTACTGTGTTCAGCATTAGGCATTCATGTTTGCCATTCAGAGGGTGAATGGGCTAAACAAAATATTTAAGTGCCTTTGAACGGGGTATGGTAGTAGGTGCCAGGCGCACTGGTTTGAGTGTGTCAAGAACTGCAACGCTGCTGGGTTCACGCTTAACAGTTTCCCCTGTGTGTAGCAAGAATGGTCCACCACCCAAAGGACATCCAGCCAACTTGACCCTTGGGAAGCATTGGAGTTAACATTGGCCAGCATCCCTGTGGAATGATTTCAACACCTTGTAGAGTCCGTGCCCTAACAAATTCAGGCTGTTCAGAGGGCAAAAGGGATGCAACTCAATATTATGAAGGTGTTCTTTGTATACTTGAACACTCCAGAGAACTAATTCATCATTTAAATTTGACATTTTAGTCATTTAGCAGGCGCTCTTATCCAGATTTGTATAACTAACTGGAAGTCACTTTAAAAAGGTTTGCAGTTTCTCTTCTAGAAAGAATGTGAGAACACAAGGACAATCACTTAATGACTGTGACAGTGATTTCACTGGATGAAGGTTCGATCAATCAACACAGAATCAAGATGACTGTAAATCCTTTCAGCTGCTCAAGATGAGGAATCTTTGAGGTTTCTCTCCTCTCTCCTCTGCAGAACCCCATGCCTTCTTACCCTGGTGGATGCCATCAGATCTGCTAGGTATCAAAAACATTTGTGCAGCCTCCCTACCAGTAGAAACATGGTATTTTCCTTCAGCAAAATGTCACTGCCTATCATAGAAAATAGAGTGAGAAAGATATGTACAACATGGCTGTCGTGAGCTTTTCAAAATCCAACAGAAAAGCATCCGTCTCTTTGTCTGGCCACCCTGATGGAAGCTCATGTCTTCTTAGTCACAGCAGCTCACCTCAGTACAGCCTGCTGGACCTCCTGCAGTGTCTCTCTGTCCGTGGAGACTACACAGCCTGCTGGACCTCCTGCAGTGTCTCTCTGTCCGTGGGGACTACACATGCATGCTGTAACAAAGGCCAATTCTTCCCTTTTTTTCAAAACCACTTCTGAGAAGACCGCCCTCTGTTTCAAGCGTGCCATTTTTCTTTCACGGAGGCAATTAATCTTTTTTTTAGAGACCTGTACAGTAAAAAGCCATGTCTTCACTTCAGTTAATTGCTCTACTTTAAGTAGTGATGACTGCTGAGTTACACAATACATGGTCTATCGTTGTCATGAACGCGTCACTGAACACAGCTGCAGTGGAAGTCCTTGCACTTTGATGGATTTAACTGCATTATTAGCATTTCATTGAACACATTGTGACAAGAAAGCCATGACATTGAATGGAGGTCAAATGAGATATTCACTCGTGTACATCCTGCAAAATAGTTCATGAGCTCTCTCTGTTTCATCCTCACCTTAGTGGCTCCTGCCCAACCACTATGTTTTCTGACGCAATACGTGACTTACTATGGGTTACAAGATGTAGGGGAAAACAACATATGGGGTGAGAGTTTATGAGTTATTACCCCTCACTTGGCCTCCGGGCCTAATACCTGTGTGAGCCAGTCTACTTCCCTGGCCCCATATTAGCGCCAGACTCCTCCTGTTAATTAAATGTGTACCAACATCCATCAGTGGCATTTTGCTGAGAGAACACCTTAGGCCTAGTACACAAACACACTGTTACAGTGACTGAGTGAATAGACACACAGAAGCTTCATAATGGGTGGTTCCTTAAAGGATGCTACAGTGCTGTAACCTAGCTCTGATTGAGTGCGTAGAGCGAGTCTGATAGAATAGCTACTCAGATTGAGTCTGTGGAACAGCACAATGGAACTTCTGCCTCTCATCTCTCAGCAGTACAGGTGGGATAGACAAAATGTTTACATCCAAACTACTGTATATCAACCATTTAAACAGCATCAGCCTGCCAAGGGAAATCTTGGAGCTCATGAACTTTACCCTTCCTCCATCTACCCAACAACCAGGCAGGGCCACGTTAATAGCCCCTATGGAAAAATAATAATTAGAAGCCCCTGGAACACCTCTGCAGCCTTTAAGATTGATCCTCTCTAACGTTTCCCTCTTTTACGCCTTCGTCCTTTCCAGGAAATAGTCCCCCACCACATCATTAGTTTCACGTTCCATGAAAGACCACCTGCATAATGCAGGAGAGCATTTATTGGGATGACTCATGTGCTGGAGGCAGCTCTGCTCAGTGGTCACTAGCTGGCCCAGCCACAAAGTCATACAACCCCAACCACACTGCTAACCCTAATGCCTAACACTAACCTAAATGTTGTTTTTCATTTTTACAATATAGCTAATTTTGACTTTGCAGCTGGCACATCTAGTGGATATCACTCAGTTCTGCATCACGGACAAGACTCACCCCCAAAAATGTTAACCTGCACCAATAATGGGGTAAACGTTTGTACAGACATTATTTCAGTGGTCTACTGGGTGTAGCCAGGTAAAGCAACGGGACAGAAGAAGTAAATAGTACAATATTGCTCTATCAATAAGAATTGAGCAACAGCAGTCACTGAGAATAGGCTACAATATATTGGGTGGTATTGATGTTGACTCAGACAGGTCTGAATTGAGACATATCAATAAGTGGAGGTAACTGAAATGCAAGATTCAAACACGGTCTGTATGAAACCTTAGAATAGATTATATTTCATTGTTGGGTATCAATTCTGTATAACATTGTGTATATCCCCAGTGTGGTCACTAATCCAACCAGGGAGAATCCTACAACAGAGCCGGTATTGCCTGCTAATTATCTCCCTGTCCACACAACAAGCCCATAAAGCCCTAGACAAACAGATCATCCAATGTAAATAGCATCAAAGCTTGCATAGTTGGATACTATACAGACAGGATCTGGGAAGAATCTACAAACGATTCATTGATTTGTAGTCCTCCCACTAGCCTACAGCAGCATCATTTATTGTATGGTATTGTAGTGGTAGTATACCGTATCTACTCAAATTTAATTTAGACTTCTCTGAAAGAACATTATGGACAACATGTTATGATAGGCTCAGGCTGCCTCTAATGACTGTATTGTCTATAATGAACAGAAAACAGTGGACTGTCCTAACACAGTTTTGTTGAGGCTTTATCTTGTGGTTGCATTGCAAGTGAGTTCCATTATAAAAACAAACTGCTGAGGGAGAGTGAACTGTTCACTGGGGAACGCCTTTCATCAAGCAACCTTCTCTTCCCTACGTTAGAAACCAGTCTGTTGGTTTTCCTCATTTCTGTACTTCCTCTCCCTTCCATCGACAGTCGTGGCCAAAAGTTTTGAGAATGACACAAATATAAATTTTCACAAAGTCTGCTGCCTCAGTTTGTATGATGGCAATTTGCATATACTCCAGAATGTTATGAAGAGTGAACAGATGAATTGCAATTAATTGCAAAGTCCCTCTTTGCCATGCAAATTAACTGAATCCCCTAAAAACATTTACACTGCATTTCAGCCCTGCCACAAAAGGACCAGCTGACATCATGTCAGTGATTCTCTCGTTAACACAGGTGTGAGTGTTGACAAGGACAAGGCTGGAGATCACTCTGTCATGCTGATTGAGTTCAAATAACAGACTGGAAACTTCAAAAGGAGGGTGGTGCTTGGAATCATTGTTCTTCCTCTGTCAATCATGGTTACCTGCAAGGAAACACGTGCCATCATCGTTGCTTTGCACAAAAAGGGCTTCACAGGCAAGGATATTGCTGCCAGTAAGATTGCACCTAAATCAACCATTTATCAGCTCATCAAGAACTTCAAGGACAGCAGTTCAATTGTTGTGAAGAAGGCTTCAGGGCGCCCAAGAAAGTCCAACAAGCACCAGGACCGTCTCCCAAAGTTGATTCAGCTGCGGGAGCAGGGCACCACCAGTACAGAGCTTGCTCAGGAATGGCAGCAGGCAGGTGTGAGTGCATCTGCACGCACAGTGAGGCAAAGACTTGGAGGATGGCCTGGTGTCAACAAGGGCAGCAAAGAAGCCACTTCTCTCCAGGAAAAACATCAGGGACAGACTGATATTCTGCAAAAGGTACAGGGATTGGACTGCTGAGGACCGGGGTAGTCATTTTCTCTGATGAATTCCCTTTCCGATTGTTTGGGGCATCCGGAAAAAAGCTTGTCCGGAGAAGACAATGTGAGCACTACCATCAGTCCTGTGTCATGCCAACAGTAAAGCATCCTGAGACCATTCATGTGTGGAGTTGCTTCTCAGCCAAGGGAGTGGGCTCACTCACAATTTTGCCTAAGAACACAGCCATGAATAAAGAATGGTACCAAAACATCCTCTGAGAGCAACTTCTCCCAACCATCCAAGAACAGTTTGGTGACAAACAATGCCTTTTCCAGCATGATGGAGCACCTTGCCATAAGGCAAAAGTGATAACTAAGTGGCTTGGGGAACAAAACATACAGATATTTTGGGTCCATGGCCAGGAAACTCCCCAGAACTTAATCCCATTGAGAACTTGTGGTCAATCCTCAAGAGGCGGGTGGACAAACAAAAACCCACCAATTCTGACAAACTCCAAGCATTGATTATGCAAGAATGGGCTGCCATCAGTCAGGATATGGCCCAGAAGTTAATTGACAGCATGCCAGGGCGGATTGCAAAGGTCTTGAAAAAGAAGGGTCAACACTGCAAATATTGACTCTTTGCATCAACTTCATGTAATTGTCAATAAAAGCCTTTGACACTTAAGAAATGCTTGTAATTATACTTCAGTATTCCATAGTAACATCTGACAAAAATATCTAAAGACACTGAAGCAGCAAACTTTGTGGAAATTAATATTTGTGTCATTCTCAAAACTTTTGGCCATGACTGTAGATCTAAACTCCTCCTCTATCAACTATGGGTGCATTCATGAGCTCTACTAAAAGGCTTATTGCCATCACAGTCAATCTGGGATATATTTCTATGCTCAGTTGGTCTAATACGTAAAACGATCCCCCATTTACTTGGCCCCTAGCCTTTTTACTCCCGCTTGCAAAACACAAATTGTGTGTGTGCGCGGGTGCACTAAAAGACCCTCATCACTAAAGCAGATTGCACAGTCAACAGGCTCTCTGAGTCACTCCTGGGGCCAGAAGTAGCTGACTTGGTGTCTACTATCCTGGTGCTGCTCCAATGAACACTGACCTCCATCCTGCCCATTCATTACACACACACAGGCTCAGAGTTTACTTAGCCTGGCTTTCCCTGGTTGGGTAACAGGCAGTGTTTAATGAGCTGAGGGCCAAATGCCTTCCCTAGACTGCAGCCTGTGAGTGGTTAATTTATCAGGCAGCGTTCCAGCCTTCCTCTGCCTGCCCACGTCCCTCTCCCTATCTCTGCTGGGGTTGGCGTGCAGCACGGAGGATTACATTGTATGAAGATTATCCATCACTTATGGATTTTAACCACAGTTGAGGACAGAGAGGGATTCTGCTTTAGATCAGGCTTTCACACAGACAAACAAACAGTCACTAGAGATTCCTACTGTACTGTGTATTATCACTGCACTGCAGCAGCATTTTAGTCTACAAGCATGCTGAACAAACCATAAAGCAAATCATCTGTAAAACAACAAGGCACAGGAATAATTCTGAGTTCTCTTGACTTTCTATTGTTCTGTTGGGTGGTTGTGTCACCTGATAATACCCACATTGCCCAATGAGGATGAGACAGTGTCAGAGTGTCAGGCTGTAATAAAGCTGAGAGGCAACAGTACCCAAGCTAACATTGACTCTTCTAAATGATCTGTGCACTGTGATATAAATGCAGGGGCACATAGAACAAACACAGATAACGTGCTCTGAAAATTAAGAGCCTGCTTTCCCAGAGCACGGAACACTGACTAGGGTGAATACTAAAGACCTGGAGGGGGTGACATCTTAGCAAGACTACAGGGAGGTGAGGGGAGGGTGACAAGACCCAAGCCCCCTAACCCCCACCTGGTGAGCAGCAGACTGATGAGGTCTGTCAGCCTGCAATCAAGGCCTTCTGCTGCACTCGACATGTTCTACCATGTTTATTGTGTGCAGAGAACGTATGTAGTCAGAGAATGCCAGGCTTTACCGAGAGAGAGACGCTGTAATGTCTGTATTCTGGAGCTTACCTTCGGCCCGCATGGTGAAGGGAGTGTCTCCGGGTCGCTTGGCCGAGAACTGTCCCCCCAGGGAGGTCATTAGGAAGCACAGGCTGAAGAAGCCGATCCCCGCCACAAAGATCCTGCAGGGACAGGGACCAGGGCAACCAGGAGACAGAGAGCAAGACTCAGGGTTAGAACTCAGGGGGAACAATAAGAGAAAAACGAGGGAGTTAAGGCAGGGGAGAAGAGAAGAGGGGGGGGTCAACTGTCAGAATGAAAGCAAAAGAGCTGTACAGTACAAAAGGAATGGGGCACAAGAAGATGATGCAAAATAACAAAGAAACTTAAAGATGACAAGTTTGAATTCGATGGCCATTGGTCTAATGCGTTGCAATTCTTTTCATGGGGGTCGTCAGGTGCACCTCGTATAGCTCGGCAAATGGAAGCTGACGGCATCATGAAAACAAATGCTTTTACTTAGTTTTTTTTGAGTCCACTTCGGTTTCACTAAGTGTTTTGATCCCATCACTGCATTTCTTGCCATTTAACAGAGTGCAGAGAATCCAATTGTCAAGACTGATGGATAATTCATCCATCTCTAATCATCATTCTTAACTAAGCTACCTACGGCAATGCTGGGGATCTGGTTGTGGACAAAGGATAATGGCATATTACATACAGTACATGGGTCTTGTGTACAACATAATGTATGAAAAGTCAACTGAAAAATGATAACATTAAGGATTACATTTGCATATGTGTGACTGCAACCACAATCCCTGTAGACATTTTCAAATGTTCAGAATGGTGGGTAGAAATGAATGCTCATAACAGATGCCTTTCAAACTGTAGATGATATCCTTGCATGAGAAAAGTGATCCACTGAGAAATGCTCATGCAAATGTTGAAATATTTGAAACCATTCCGGTCCATTCCTCCAGAGGAGAGCTGCTGGATTTACATATCACACACCACAGCTCACATCACTTGCTGCTCATTTAACACGGGTTATGATATTGCTTTCTTTCTTCTCATCCTGTGCTGTAAGGGTAGCCCTTTAAAAGAGAGCTTCATTTAATTCATAGGTAATATTACACTCTTACTGCCTAAGAGCGATGTCACACTTCATCACTGTCCAATATTTGGGCTAATGGTGAAGAGCTGAGTGTTGTGCTCATGAAAGCTAAAACCAGTGTGTTCAGAAATACAGAAAACTAGTTGATATCACCTCCTGTCAGCTGATCTGTACCTTTGTGTGTTTGCATGCCACTGAACACATTCTACACACCAATGAATTCACTCACAGTAGACACTAGGCACAAGCCTAACTGCCTTTGGGGGTGCTGGCAGAGTTCAGGTTTACCATAGTGATCAGAGTATGCCCAAGAGCTCTGAAACAATGCACTGATCTATATTGACTCAAGTGTCAAGTGCATAGGCCTACTGTATAGGTACATGCATGTCATTCTGTGTACAGGGGAAAATACATGCAAACTACTGTAGTAATATGTAGTTCATATTCAGTCTTGTTGTGCACTATCTGCAATGCACCTTGATCCGTTATGCAGTTAGCCTACTCCTTGCTTTTATGAGGTTGTCATAACATATTTCTGACATGACAGATCCATTTTCACAACACAGGTGTGTACTCCTGTCAAGGCAACCTGACCACTGTGAGTTTGTTGTAGTCTACTCATGACGTTCCCATTTTCATGTGAACTCATTTTTTTCAACTCAATTTCAGACTTAGGCTACACAGAGAGAACACTGCCTGTACATCGAGACCACGAGAACAGTAGCCTACATGTAAATGCTTACCTGAATGGTTTGAACGTCAGAAGACATCTTCTCACCATAGTTGAATAGTCTGTGTTCACAGCACTCATTTTCCGGAGAAGGAGAAAACGCAAAGAGCCCACAACATTGTGTATATTTCACAAAGTGTCCTAAGCGCAAACATAAATAGTAATTATGAATGAATAGAGCTTTAAAAATATCGATACATCGACTTCGGAATCGGATAACCAATACTGCACGTGCTTGGTTTAGTAAAGTTCGGACGGAATACACTCCGCTTGCCCAGCTGCATACAATAGTTTGCTTCCGCTGAGTTTAAATTAGTCCGTAAATTAACCCTGACTCCGGAGTCCTAGCCGTTCTGTTGGAAAAACACAAGTAATATTGTTCACTCCTCTCATTGTTAACATGGTAAACGTGTATGTGTTTCAAGTTGGGAAAATGGTAGCAGAGTTATCGAGCATAAAAGTCCATTGCTCACCAGTGAGCACACAACGTGTGCTAGGCTCTATTCGCTTTCTGGCTGTGTAATTCCAGATTGTGCAAGTAGCCTAGATCTGTCTTCAGTGCAGCGCCATCTAACGAGTGATACATACAATCAAAAGTTTCAGTATTGCAGGACAAATGACTCCTGTTTTCATAAAAATGTCCCAGTCAGCTCTGCACAGAAGCCTAAATAAAAAATAGCAGTGAATTAATCTCAAGAATAGAAAGCCAACATCATAGATAGCCTAGTTCCTACAGTTTTCATTTAAAAGCACACAAGCTATTCAATCAAAAAAGACATGTTTAGTCTTTGGACAGTGTAATTTACTTTAACCTTTCATACCAGATTTTTTCACATCCGTTGACGCCTTGGCCAACTTTTTTACTTTCAGCACCATGGCCAGTTCCCTTTGACGTCAGCAGCTGAGCAGACATAAACTCAGCAAAAAAATAAACGTCTCTTTTTCAGGACCCTGTCTTTCAAAGATAATTCGTAAAAATTCAAATAACTTCACAGATTGTAATAATAACTTCACATCATTGTAATAAACGCAGTTGACAGTGAGAGGACATTTCTTTTTTTGCTGAGTATCAACAGCAGCACTCAATGGTCTGAATGGGAGGACACTCAAACCAAGTCTCTTATCGACAGCTGCAGTGTGATTGGTAGGACTAGGACCTCTTCACTGACTAGGATCAGTGAAGAGTTTGCACCTGTTAGACTAGCCTGCTTTGGATCATTCTATGAATTCAATTGCTAAGAATCTATTCTAATATATAGCTAGGTAACTATGGGCAGAAGTTACTTACAAAGTTGAACGATCTCACCTTTCCACAATGTATCCTCTATCCTCCCTCTGGCTTTTTGTAACCTAGTGAAAATGTTTTATATAAAATATGATAACTAATGATATGAGACCTGAAAACTGGAGGAGAGATAAATGAAACCGATTGTCACAATCCCTAGATTTCATTCAGACACACATGGAAATCAACATGTCTGTGACCAGCCTGACCACTTGTGCTCCTGCACCTGCAGGACTAGTCAGAGAGGAGAGAGAGCAGAGTATGTCATTGGGTTAAGGCAATAAATCACAGAGAAGAGACAGAAAGACAGAGAGGAGGCAGCCATTCTTGAGGTCACCCAGGGCCATCCCTACTATGACAGAGAGCAATCTACATCCCTGCTGCTATGGAAACCATTTTCATGCAGTCCAATGAGCCCTGAATCAGACTGACACGACAGGGCTCTCTGGCAGGCCTGGTATGGTCATGGTGTGGAGAATGGCATTATACCCAAGCTCTGGCTTCAAAGGCATTGACAGTCAGCTCACATTAATTTAAGATGACAAGTTCAACCCTTCACATTATTTTGTGAAAAAAGGAGGAAGGGAGGCGCTGCTAAGGTACACAATAGTAGGTTTTGGTAGACAGAAGCTGCTAAGGTACACAATAATAGGTTTTCATAGACAGAAGCTGCTAAGGTACACAATAATAGGTTTTGGTAGACAGAAGCTGCTAAGGTACACAATAATAGGTTTTCATAGACAGAAGCTGCTATGGTACACAATAGTAGGTTTTGGTAGACAGAAGCTGCTAAGGTACACAATAATAGGTTTTCATAGACAGAAGCTGCTAAGGTACACAATAATAGGTTTTCATAGACAGAAGCTGCTAAGGTACACAATAATAGGTTTTGATAGATAGAAGCTGCTAAGGTACACAATAATAGGTTTTCATAGACAGAAGCTGCTAAGGTACACAATAATAGGTTTTCATAGACAGAAGCTGCTAAGGTACACAATAATAGGTTTTGATAGATAGAAGCTGCTACGGTACACAATAATAGGTTTTCATAGACAGAAGCTGCTACGGTACACAATAATAGGTTTTGATAGACAGAAGCCTGCTAAGGTACACAATAATAGGTTTTCATAGACAGAAGCTGCTAAAGTACACAATAATAGGTTTTCATAGATAGAAGCTGCTAAGGTACACAATAATAGGCTTTCATAGACATAAGCTGCTAAGGTACACAATAATAGGTTTTGGTAGACAGAAGGATAACATTAATTTTCTCGACCTTGACATCAGTAAAAATGACAACGTTTGTTTGCACACATCAATCTTAAGGAAGCCTACTGATGGGAATACCATTCTGAGGGCAGACAGCTTTCACCCCAAAAGGCTAAAAGAGAACATTCCATATGGCCAATTCCAAAAGAGTCCGCAGAATCAGGAAAAAGACTACAGCTGAATTGGAGAATCGCTTCTTGAACCAGGGTTACAGTGCTCAGGTCCTGAAAGATCCAGGTATAATGGCTAGACGACTTGATAGAGAGAACTTGTTGCAAAGGGGAGCGCCTCGTGATGCACCAGAGAGTGTACTTTGGTACAAAATATAGCACTGAAGCAGAGAACATTAAAAGAAACATAAAAAATAATTGCGGAATCATCCAAAGTGATACGCTACTATGCAAAGTCTTCCCAGAGCCACCAGTCATAAGCTTTAAGAGATGTCCCACCCTAAATGACAAACACAAGTGCGCCATACGGGTAGGCAATGAAGATTACCCCATGGCAAGGCACTACAAGTCCTTACACCATGGCAACCCTGCCTCCCTACAAGCTACGGGTATTGATCATGTTCCGGCCTCAATTAGAAAATGGGACCGTCTTAAACAGCTAAACCAAAGGGAAAGTCTTTGGATTTACAACTACAGGCCATTAGGTACCCTGGTTTAAATGAAGATATGGATTTCTCACCTTTCCTGTAGGGTCGTAGGAGGTCCCTTTGCTGTCATCTAGTGGACATATTGCTCTGTTTCCCTCGGCTATGTTTAGACTGCGGTGGTCCATGTCTGCTGTGATCTAGTGATCTAGTGCCATCCTCCTATTCTTACCACTTTGCCCAGTTATATTCAAGGTTAGAACTACTTATCTAGAGGTTCTGATGCTTCTAGCTGTGATTTGCATTTTGATAACATATCTACAGTACTTCACTTTTTTATGTGTATGTTATTGCTTACTAGGTGTTGTCCCATGAATTCTGTAACCACTCCCTCTTCAAATCAGGGTTTATTGGAAAAAGCTGTTCAAAAGACGACATTGCATTATCATATTTTTGTACTCCCTGACGAAGGCCATGCAGCCAAAACATGTCAGAGTTTTTCATCTTTGTTTGCATTGAACATGCCATACAATAAATGCATTTTAATTCATTACATGAGCAGTGCATTGGTCCCCCTTTAAATTTATGATGACCTTCAAATTATTTGTTTGGACAGGAAGGAAACTCATTGCAGAGCAGACTGACATTTGTAGCAGGATATGTCAGGACGAGATACTGTGTGTGTGTGTGTGTGTGTGTGTGTGTGTGTGTGTGTGTGTGTGTGTGTGTGTGTGTGTGTGTGTGTGTGTGTGTGTGTGTGTGTGTGTGTGTGCATGCATCAAAATTGGCTTTAAGGCATAACATGTTAGTACTGCACAACCTTCAGGACCTGGTGTACTCAGTCACAGCGCTCAGCACAAGCCATATAGTAGAAACAATAGAGCCCTAGCTAACTCTCTTTGTTCTATCTGCTGCTGTTGCTCACTACTCTGTAGTTTTATCTCAGTCTGCTTTTCATGTGAGTTCACAGAGGGAAAACCCCTCTGGGAGGGCAATATAACTCTTAAAAGTGATTACTTTATGTTGAGCTGTGACTGTGTTAACTAGAAAAGATACTATGTTTGTGTTGTTTCATACTCCCCGATCATGTATCATCAAACTCCTTAGTTTCACTGTCATTAACAAAGATGAAAAATCAATAGCTCTCTTTTACTGAGACTTTCTAGCTCTGATCAGAATGGAATAAAGCACAGTTTAGTGGTGAGTGGCCTACATACAGACTGTAGCTCTGATCAGAATGGAATGAAACACAGTTTAGTGGTGAGTGGCCTACATACAGACTGTAGCTCTGATCAGAATGGAATAAAACACAGTTTAGTGGTGAGTGGCCTACATACAGACTGTAGCTCTGATCAGAATGGAATAAAACACAGTTTAGTAGTGAGTGGCCTACATACAGACTGTTGCTCTGATCAGAATGGAATAAAACACAGTTTAGTGGTGAGTGGCCTACATACACACTGTAGCTCTGATCAGAATGGAATAAAACACAGTTTAGTGGTGGCCTAGATACAGACTGTAGCTCTGATCAGAATGGAATAAAACACAGTTTAGTGGTGGCCTAGATACAGACTGTAGCTCTGATCAGAATGGAATAAAACACAGTTTAGTGGTGAGTGGCCTACATACAGAGAGTAGCTCTGATCAGAATGGAATAAAACACAGTTTAGTGGTGGCCTAGATACACACTGTAGCTCTGATCAGAATGGAATAAAGCACAGTTTAGTGGTGAGTGGCCTACATACAGACTGTAGCTTTGATCAGAATGGAATAAAGCACAGTTTAGTGGTGAGTGGCCTACATACAGACTGTAGCTTTGATCAGAATGGAATAAAGCACAGTTTAGTGGTGAGTGGCCTACATACACACTGTAGCTCTGATCAGAATGGAATAAAACACAGTTTAGTGGTGGCCTAGATACACATTATCTGGCCTCCGTCCAGCATTTTCCCCCACAGCTCTTCTGCCAGACATCTGGAAGAAGAGGGGAGCAAGATTGGAGAGTTGCAGGGCATCCCGTCCTATAGGGAAACAAAAGCTGTGACTAACCACTGTGACACAAGAGGGAACCAAACCTCAACAGACTCAGCCTTATTATGAGTAGAATTTTATATTGAGAAAGGCTGAGTCTTTTTGACAAGGTTTGTTGTTTCACAGTAGTGTAGTTCATTTCACCCCTCCACTGTGAATAATTCTCAGATAAATGTCTGGTATAGTATGAGACATCATTAAATTCATTTTCCAAACACTTACATATTTCCACTTGTCTCAAAAGCTATTCAAGTTAACCTTCTTTGTGACCTACACTAAAACCAATTGATTGAAATGACAAAACTGCTAAAGCACTTTTGAAATGGGCCGGCAAATCATCACTCTGGTTCTCAAGTGCCATCCTCAGGGTTTTCCATTTCCTGGTGATTCTATACTTTTAAAGTCAAATTACACCCCCTGACTTACATTTCCTCAGTGGGAGAGTGGAGAGTAACAGAGCGTGACAAGGAACTATGATTTTCTAGGTGCAATGACAACAGAAGTGGCAGTCAGACATTTGCATATGGTATAAACACCCTGGGATAGGCTGAAGCTAATTCAACTGAGACAGATTGGAAGAAAAATACCTCTGATGTCCTAATGGCATCGTAATGATGACTAACCTAGCTAGTGAGGGCATATGATGAAAATTACATCTCCTGTCAACAAATAGTCAACACCAAATATATAATTTCCCCAATAACAATTAGGCTATAGAAAGCTCATCACAGCTAATGTTTGTAACTTACTTCCATTAAAAATAATGGAAAATAAGTAGAAATTACGAGATGAAGTGAAGAGTTAACACATTGACCTACTGTAATTAATTCTGGGTTTGATTCCTTATTAAGGGAACTTACTAATACAAGCTAATGACACTGATAGACAGCCAACACAGTGATGTGCTGCCAGTAGCATGATGACTCATGCTGACAGTCAGTGGTCGATATGGCCACAAGCAACTGGACAGACAGCACTCTGTCTGCAGTGGCTCAATGAAGACAATATGTTTCAGTGTAACATCCCACTGAGCACACTACGTCATTTCAATGTGGATAACTGATTGGCTCCTATTTGGTTGAGACATTGATAAATTAGATTACAAACTATTTTCACCCACTAAAAAAAGACAGACAAAAGTTAGTTGAATTTCCAATGTGTTATCACTATGCTTTCAACCATCTTAAAGCTCAGAAAAGTTCAAATGGGAATACAATGTCAGATATTTTGAATATATATCTAATAGCAGAACCAAATGACCTGGGCCCAGTTTCCCAAAAGCATCTTAAGGCTAAGTTCGTAGTTAGAACCTTCGTAGGAGCATCGTCCCAATACCATTGTTACTAAAGTTGCAATTGAAATTTACCAACTGCCTCAGACCACTCAATTTACCAACTGCCTCAGACCACTCATACTGCCTCAGACCACTCATACTACCTCAGACCACTCATACTGCCTCAGACCACTCATAGAACAGCTAAGTGAGTCGTTAGACGCGTTTTTCCCTACCTTGTCACTTTATACACAGAAGATCTCTGCTAAACATATAAACCAAGATGTTTATCTGAAGCTCTGTGACCACTGATAACTTCACAACGAAGTTGACCACAAGTATAAAGTTGACAATGTCTTTGCAATTGTTACAAACAAGCGAAGGATAAAAATCTGCTTAAAATGAAAACCGAGATGACTGCATTAAAATAAAAACAGCCTACTTACTGTAGGCTACATAGACCCAGTGATGTGTATTCATGGATGCCAAGGAAAGCCAGGCTTCCCCCAAAACACTTACAACAACAACAAAAAACATACATTATTTTGTATCTTTCATCTATCTATCTATCTTTCGTCTGTCTCAGTATGTGTAGCGTATCTATCTGATGCGGTCTGGTCAGAAAGGGTGACATTGTTGCCGCCAGTAGCATTGAATGCAAGGGAAGCCAGCGAGCATTTGGCATCCCTTGATATAAAACAAATAAAATAATAACCAATCAGCGTTGAGCTAAACTGAGTGAGCTCAGTTGTATATGGTGCTGGCGCACAAAAAAACGTGTCAAGGGAAGCCAGTTTGGATTTGCCCAATCCAAACTTCATTATTGAAGCCAAACTTCATTATTGCAGAAAAAAATGTATGGTTGTGTTGTTTTCCTCTGGTGGCTAGCTAACTAGCTAGCTAAAATCGCCCCTATCCTAAATTAGCCATCGATGGAGATATGGATTTGGACTTGTGGTTTTACTTAATTCTCCGTACTGGCCAATGATTAGAACGACGATTCTGATCTAACCTTAAATTTAAACCTTGTGCCCCTGGCCTGAGAGGATGGAAGTTCAATATGTAGCTAGATGTAGATTGCTAGTGTTAACAAGCAGGCATGGCGTATCGTTGCCCACGAAAGGAAGTTAGGCTAGTGAGCAAGTAGAGTTGCTTACAAAAGTATGTGGACACCCCTTCAAATTAGTGGATTCGGCTATTTCAGCCACACATGTTTCAGCCACACAAAATCAAGTTCACAGCCATGCAATCTCTATACACTAACATTGGCATCTGCTCCTGCCATGCCCTCTACTGCTCATCCTGTGTCACAGTGCTCTTTCCCTCACTGTGTATGTGTGTGATTGTGTGGGCGGAGGCAGGTGTGCTGGAGTCAGAGCAGATCCCCACCAGCTGCAACCTGTTCCATAATTAAGACCTCTACAAATACTCAGTCCTGCCACTTCCACACTGCCAGATCGTAATATCTGCTCAGTCAGTCTACGGTTCTAGCCGTTTGTTACTATTTAGATCATGTTGTGCATGGTTTCCTTGCCTGACATAGTTTCCCTCTCTGCTACAGTTCTGCCCGCTCTGACTGGTCCCTGTCTCCTCATCCTGCTACTCTGTCCTGGATTCCCCACTCTACTGTTCCCTTGGATTCCCCTCCAGACCTGCTTACCCTGTCCCATCTCCTCTCACTCCAGCCTCAGCCTCCGCACCTAGTTTCCTGCAACCCAGCTGCAACCCAGCTGAGAAGTGGTAGGACACACAAGCACACAGAACGGGACCGCTGAAGCATGTAGCTCGTAAAAAATTGTCTCTCCTCGGATGCAACACTCACTAACGAGTTCCAAACTGCCTCTGGAAGCAACATCAGCACAAGAACTGTTCGTCAGGAGCTTCATGAAATGGGTTTCTATGACTGAGCAGCCGCACACAAGCCTAAGAACACCATGCGCAAAGCCAAACATGAGCAGGAGTGGTGTAAAGCTCGCTGCCATTGGACTCTGGAGCAGTGGAAACAGGTTCTCTGGAGTGATCAATCACACTTCACCATCTGGCAGTCAGATGAACAAATCTGGGAACCCTACCTGCCCCAATGCATAGTGCCAAATGTAAAGTTTGGTGGAGGAGAAATAATGGTCTGGGGCTGTTAATGGTTCGGGATAGACCACTTAGTTCCAGTGAAGGGAAATCTCACCTCAACAGGATACAATGACATTCTAGACGATTCTGTGCTTCCAACTTTGTGGCAACAGTTTCTAGGAAGGCCCTTTCCTGTTTCAGTGCCCCCGTGCACAAAGCGTGGTCCATACAGAAATGGTTTGTTGAGATCGTTGTGGAAGAACTTCACTAGTCTGCACAGAACCCTGACCTCAACCCCATATTTTTGTTCAGTGTACATCTTCGGCCATTGTAAGAAATATATATAGATAAAACACTCGTAAGCCTAAATTCCATCGCTATTGGGAAACCAGGCCCTGGATTGCAGTTGAGATTACATTAAAAGTACATGGTGCAAGTGATCAATGCCAGTTGAGATTCTGCACAGATTATTACAGCAATTGTGAAGATCTCCAAATACCTGTAATGACCTATGCATGCTGTCTTGAACATGCACGCTTATATGATTACATAAGAAATGTATAGTTACAGTAAATTCCAAATGTGGCCATGGATGTGTTACTAATTTTAAGGTTAAATGTTACTTTCGTTTCTAAGATAACTTTAGGCTAAGGTTATGTACTGTAATACGAAAGTAATATTGAATTGTATTTGGTTGACAATTCACCCAAATAACAACATTTACAGTAGATTTATCTACTGCTTGGATAGTTCCATCTGAGCCACTGGCTTAATCCCATTCTTGTCACTTTTTATTTTTGTTTGAGTTGGAGACATATCCAACATATCATTTGTTAACCCCCTAGAGTTTATTGATGCACAGGTGCATCCATCTAAGTAACATAATAAAACAAATACCCATCAAAATCAGTACATTTAAGGTAAAGATTCATTGCATGGGCTGCGTTTTAATCCACCGCATCTGCCTATGGCGGCCTTCTACGGGGGAAGGTGGCCAAGCTACAGCGCTGTTTGTCAGACCATGAAACATTCCATAAATTGGTCTTCTCGCGAAAACATCTGTAGCGTCCGAACAGTTTGGCCTACAAACTAATATGGAAAGAGGAGACTCTCACGATGGTAGTCTTCGTTTTTCTGTTTGTAGCGTCCAAACCATTTGTGCTACAAACTAATGTGACCCCCACTGTGGAAAAGGGAGATTCCCACGAACAGGATGGTTCTCGGTTTTGCTCTATGACCTCCACAAGTGTCACAGGACTCATCTGAAGGTAACCAGTAGCGGTTAAAGACATTAATGGAAGTATGGAGGTAGTTTTGTGCCTACCACAAAAAAAGGGGTTAAATATGTGTAACAATATATATATTTCCTGAGATTTCTTATATCACCTAGATATACACGTAGGACAGACACTTCAAAACCTTATTCTTTATGATTTACTTTTTTGACTGTCATTTTTGCCATTTATTCAATGCGTTTCTATGGGCTGTAGTAGTGAAGGCCAAATTCGTATATTTTTTTTGCCTAAATGGGTCTAAAAATTCTAAATTAAATAGATAAAATGATCCATGGTATGACCATCTTAAAACAATTCCATATGTCAGCTTAGACCCCCAAGGTTTTAACTTGTCAATCAGTTAATATGCTATTCATTGTATTTCTAAAGTTATTTAATTCCACTTTGTCTACAAAATAATCATTGATATGTTGGATTCACATCTCCATCTCAACCAACAATAAAAGTTATAGAATAGGAATAAATTAAATTAAACTTTAAATTATGTCAATTATGTCAAGATTTAGTCATATTCTTTAACTTTTGGATGAAAATCTACATTTTTTATTTGTAGACCAACTGGAATTAAAGCCAGTGTCAGAGATGGAACTATCCAAGCAGAAGATACATCTCCTTCAAATGTTGATATTTGGTTGCATTGACAACAAAACACAATTCAATATCACTATCATTACATTTCAAATCAACCAGAGCTTGAAACCCTAGGTCTATTGTATTGTCTATTTTTAGTTTAATTCTGGGTTGGTTGAATTCAACCAATTGTTGTTGGTGACTTTGCAAATCTATACAGGCGTAAATAACATCCTTGATGATTGATTAAGTATGGTCACATTTAATTTTCTCTGTTAAACCTTCCCTGTGGAATAACTTCAATAGCAACAGTGAATCTATTTCGTTTTTAAGTAGAGATCTCTCAACAATCATTCTCACGATAGCACATTGGTAATAGTCTGTGAAACATAATTGCTGGGCTTGGGTATAACCTTGGATGGTAGACCAAAAGGTAGCTGTAGATACATTCATTCTCCAGCAGGAGGTGCTGCCCAGCCTACCTGCCCAGGTACAAATTCAACATATTTTATACAGGTATGTTTGTTTAAATTTGGTTACCATGATAACATAATCCTGTGGTTAAAATTTCACTGTCAATTTTTTTTTTTTTATCCAACGAATTTTCCACATAGATTCGTCACACCTCATTGACAAATTCAGTTGAAATAATCAAATCAAAATATATTAGTCACATGCGCTGAATACAGCAGGCCTAAATGGGTCTTAAACGTTTGACCTTACAGTGAAATGCTTACTTAACAAACAATGTAGTATAAAAAGATACGGATAACAAATAAAAGTAACAAGTGTTAAAGAGCAGCAATGAAATAACAATAGCGAGACTATATACAGGGGGGTACCGGTACAGAGTCAATGTGCGGGGGCACCGGTTAGTTGAGGTAATATGTACATGTGCAGTAGCTAGAGTTATTAAAGAGTAGCAGCGGTGTAAAAGGGGGGGGGGGGGCAATGAAAATAGACTGGGTAGCCATTTGATGAGGTGTTCAGGAGTCTTATGGCTTGGTGGTAGAAGCTGTTTAGAAGCCTCTTGGACCTAGACTTTGCGCTCCGGTACCGCTTGCCGTGTAGTAGCAGAGAGAACAGTCTATGACCAGTGTGGCTGGATGTACTGGAATGTTCACACTACCCTCTGTAGTGCCTTGCGGTCAGAGGCCTAGCAGTTGCCATACCAGGCAGTGATGCTCTCGATGGTACAGCTGTAGAACCACTTGAGGATCTGAAGACCCATGCCAAATCTTTTCAGTCTCCTGAGGGAGACTTTTTTTTGTGCCCTCTTCACGACTGTCTTGGTGTGATTGGACCATGTTAGTTTGTTGGTGATGTGGACACCAAGGAACTTGAAGCTCTCAACCTGCTCCACTGCAGCCCCGTCGATGAGAAGGGCGTGCTAGGTCCTCTTTTTTCCTACAGGGAGACAAAAATCATGCCTTAACTTGTATTAAATCAAGACCAACACCAAGGTTCAGGTCAGTCAGGGTTTATTCTCCATGCTACTGTTGCTCCTGGCTGTGCACAGAGTGGAAAAAGACCTCACTTAATTCAATGCCAATAAACATTTACCTCAGGTGGAAAAGGAGGGGCACTTGGGATAGCACAGATCAGGGCCAAGAGAGAGAGAGAGAGAGACACATATACAGTTGAAATCAGAAGTTTACATACACTTAGGTTGGAGTCATTAAAACTTGTTTTTCAACCACTCCACAAATGACTTGTTAACAAACAATAGTTTTGGCAAGTCGGTTAGGACATCTACTTTGTGCAAGACACAAGTAATTTTTCAAACAATTGTTTACAGACAGATAATTTCACTTTTAGTTCACTGTATCACAATTCCAGTGGGTCAGAAGTTTACATACACTAAGTTGACTGCCTTTAAACAGCTTGGAAAATTCCAGAAAATGATGTCATGGCTTTAGAAACTTCTGATAGGCTAATTGACATCATTTTAGTCAATTGGAGGTGTACTAGCTTTAAGCACCAGCTGTTAGAGAAGCTCGCAGATCATTGCACCTGTACATAGACCATCTGTAAATAGCCCATCCAATCTATCTCATCCCCATACTGTATTTATTTATTTATCTTTATCCAGTATCTGGGGTGCAGAGAGAATCACTGACATGAATCACTAACGAGAGAATCACTGACATGATGTCAGCTGGTCCTTTTGTGGCAGGGCTGAAATGTAGTGGAAATGTTTTTGGGGATTCAGTTCATTTGCATGGCAAAGAGGGACTTTGCAATTAATTGCAATTCATCTGATCACTTCATAACATTCTGGAGTATATGCAAATTGCCATCATACAAACTGAGGCAGCAGACTTTGTGAAAAGGAATATTTGTGTCATTCTCAAAACGTTTGGCCACGACTGTACTTCCAAAGTTGTGGCAAAATGGCTTAAGGACAACAAAGTCAAGGTATTGGAGTGGCCATCACAAAGCCCTGACCTCAATCCTATAGAAAACGTGTGGGCAGAGCTGAAAAAGCGTGTGCGAGCAACGAGGCCTACAAACCTGACCCAGTTACACCAGCTCAATCATGAAGAATGGGCCAAAATTCACCCAACTTATTGTGGGAAGCTTGTGGAAGGATACCCCGAAACGTTTGACCCAAGTTAAACAATTTAAAGCCAATGCTACCAAATACTCAATGTAAATGTCTGACCCACTGGGAATGTGATGAAAGAAATAAAAGCAGAAATAAATCACTCTCTACTACTATTCTGATATTTCACATTCTTAAAATAAAGTGGTGGTCCTAACTGACGTACGACAGGGAATTTTTACTCTGAATAAATGTCAGGAAATGTGAAAAACTGAGTTTAAATGTATTTGGCTCAGGTGTATGTAAACTTCAGACATCAACTGTATATATATATATATATATATATATATATATATATATATATATATGGGGCAAAAAAGTATTTAGTCAGCCACCAATTGTGCATGTTCTCCCACTTAAAAAGATGAGAGAGGCCTGTAATTTTCATCATAGGTACACTTCAACTATGACAGACAAAATTACCAAAAAAATCCAGAAAATCACATTGTAGGATTTTTTATGAATTCTTTAGCCAATTATGGTGGAATATAAGTATTTGGTCAATAACAAAAGTTTATCTCAATACTTTGTTATATACCCTTTATTGGCAATGACAGAGGTCAAACGTTTTCTGTAAGTCTTCACAAGGTTTTCACACACTGTTGCTGGTATTTTGGCCCATTCCTCCATGCAGATCTCCTCTAGAGCAGTGATGTTTTGGGGCTGTTGCTGGGCAACACAGACTTTCAAATCCCTCCAAAGATTTTCTATGGGGTTGAGATCTGAAGACTGGCTAGGCCACTCCAGGACCTTGAAATGCTTCTTACCAAGCCACTCCTTCGTTGCCCGGGCAGTGTGTTTGGGATCATTGTCATGCTGAAAGACCCAGCCACGTTTCATCTTCAATGCCCTTGCTGATGGAAGGAGGTTTTCACTCAAAATCTCACGATACATGGCCCCATTCATTCTTTCCTTTACACGGATCAGTCGTCCTGGTCCCTTTGCAGAAAAATAGCCCCAAAGCATGATGTTTCCACCCCCATGCTTCACAGTAGGTATGGTGTTCTTTGGATGCAACTCAGCATTCGTTGTCCTCCAAACACGACGAGTTGAGTTTTTACCAAAAAGTTATTTTAGTTTCATCTGAACATATGACATTCTCCCAATCTTCTTCTGGATCATCCAAATGCTCCCTAGCAAACTTTAGACGGGCCTGGACATGTACTGGCTTAAGCAGGGGGACACGTCTGGCACTGCAGGATTTGAGTCCCTGGCGGCGTAGTGTGTTACTGATGGTAGGCTTTGTTACTGTGGTCCCAGCTCTCTGCAGGTCATTCACTAGGTCCCCCCGTGTGGTTCTGGGATTTTTACTCACCGTTCCTGTGATCATTTTGACCCCACGGGGTGAGATCTTGCATGAAACCCCAGATCGAGGGAGATTATCAGTGGTCTTGTATGTCTTCCATTTCCTAATAATTGCTCCCACAGTTGATTTCTTCAAACCAAGCTGCTTACCTACTGCTGATTCAGTCTTCCCAGCCTGGTGCAGGTCTACAATTTGGTTTCTGGTGTCCTTTGACAGCTCTTTGGTCTTGGCCATAGTGGAGTTTGGAGTGTGACTGTTTGAGGTTGTGGACAGGTGTCTTTTATACTGATAACAAGTTCAAACAGGTGCCATTAATACAGGTAACGAGTGGAGGACAGAGGAGCCTCTTAAAGAAGAAGTTACAGATCTGTGAGAACCAGAAATCTTGCTTGTTTGTAGGTGACCAAATAATTATTTTCCACCATAATTTGCAAATAAATTGATGAAAAATCCTACAATGTGATTTTCAGGATTTTTTTCTAATTTTGTCCGTCATAGTTGAAGTGTACCTATGATGAAAATTACAGGCCTCTCATCTTTTTAAGTGGGAGAACTTGCACAATTGGTGGCTGACTAAATACTTTTTTGCCCCACTGTATATATATACAGTGGGGAGAATAAGTATTTGATACACTGCCGGTTTTCCCACTTACAAAGCATGTAGAGGTCTGTAATTTTTTTAATGGCTACACTTCAACTGTGAGAGGGAATCTAAAACAAAAATCCAGAAAATCACATTGTATGATTTTTAAGTAATTCATTTGCATTTTATTGCATGACATAAGTATTTGATACATCAGAAAAGCATAACTTAATATTTGGTACTAAAACCTCTGTTTGCAATTACAGAGATCATACGTTTCCTGTAGTTCTTGACCAGGTTTGCACACACTGCAGCAGGGATTTTGGTCCACTCCTCCATACAGACCTTCTCCAGATCCTTCAGATTTCAGGGCTGTCGCTGGGCAATACGGACTTTCAGCTCCCTCCAAAGATGTTCTATTGGGTTCAGGTCTGGAGACTGGCTAGGACACTCCAGAACCTTGAGATGCTTCTTACGGAGCCACTCCTTAGTTGCCCTGACTGTGTGTTTCGGGTCATTGTCATGTTGGAAGACCCAGCCACGACCCATCTTCAATGCTCTTACTGAGCGAAGGAGGTTGTTGGCCAAGATCTCGCAATACATGGCCCCATCCATCCATCCATCAATACGGTGCAGTCGTCCTGTCGCCTTTGCAGAAAACCATCCCCAAAGAATGATGTTTCCACCTCCATGCTTCACAGTTGGGATGGTGTTCTTGGGGTTGTACTCATCCTTCTTCTTCCTCCAAACACAGCGAGTGGAGTTTAGTCCAAAAAGCTCTATTTTTGACTCACCAGACCACATGACCTTCTCCCATTCCTCCTCTGGATCATCCAGATGGTCATTGGCAAACTTCAGACAGGCCTGGACATGCGCTGGCTTGAGCAGGGGGACCATTTTAATCCATGACGGCGTAGTGTGTTACTAATGGTTTTCTTTGAGACTGTGGTCCCAGCTCTCTTCAGGTCATTGACCAGGTCCTGCCGTGTAGTTCTGGGCTGATCCCTCACCTTCCTCAGGATCATTGATGCCCCACGAGGTGAGATCTTGCATGGAGCCTCAGACCGAGGATGATTGACCATCATCTTGAACTTCTTCCATTTTATAATAATTGCGCCAACAGTTGTTGCCTTCTCACCAAGCTGCTTGCCTATTGTCCTGTAGCCCATCCCAGCCTTGTGCAGGACTACAATTTTATCCCTGATGTCCTTACACAGCCTTCTGGTCTTGGCCTTTGTGGAGAGGTTGGAGTCTGTTTGATTGAGTGTGTGAACAGGTGTCTTTTATACAGGTAACGAGTTCAAACAGGTGCAGTTAATGCAGGTAATAGGTGGAGAACAGGAGGGCTTCTTAAAGAAAAACTAACAGGTCTGTGAGAGCCGGAATTCTTACTGGTTGGTAGGTGATCAAATACTTACTGTATGTCATGCAATAAAATGCAAGTTAATTACTTAAAAATCTTACAATGTGATTTTCTGGATTTTTGTTTTAGATTCCGTCTCTCACAGTTGAAGTGTACCTATGATAAAAATGACAGACCTCTACATGCTTTGTAAGTAGGAAAAACTGCAAAATCGTCAGTGTATCAAATACTTGTTCTCCCCACTGTATATATACGTTTGGCCTGAGGGTTTATTTTGTCAAGCCTCCCCACTGATAAGGAAAGGGCATCTTTCTGCACTCCAGCACTGTTTGCTGCTTTATTGTGGCTCCAGGCGGTGAGGGGGAGATGAACAAAGCCGTTTCCAGAGATGGAATGCTCTTCCTCCCCTTAGACCAGGTTAAGGGGACCCGGGAACACTTCTACCCATCAGCGATATTACCTGCAGGCAGGGAGAGAAGAAACTCACTGAACTGTGTACTCAAAATGCCAACCCTCATTTTCAAGTTTGATCACAATTCTATAGTTATGAATCATAATTCAAACAAAGGGGGAAAGGTTTTTTCTTCATTCCATAATGATATGATGGTGCTGGGATTTGCTGCACCAAAAATATTATCATGCAATATGATATGAGTATTCTTTATGTTGTTGATCAAATTACTCAATGGTTATTGGCATTACAATACATTTCTGACCAAAACATAATGATTATGTTATTCCTAGGTCATACTGTAAGAATCATACTTCTGCCTTCCTAGAATATATTGTACTGTGCTATATATGAATCCCTGTATAAAGGAAATGCAGATCAATCAGCCAGGCTTCTGCTTCATCTGTCATGCTTTGGACTATGGCTGGCGGATGGGGATTTGTTCACTACTCAGGTACAGATGTCGGATCTTAATTTGAGCCAGATAGCTAGAGAAGGAAAATAATCCTGCAGCAACAGTTATGTGAATTGTTATGTGGATTATATGGACATTTTTTGTAGGGGTTGATACATTGTTCATTAGGGCAAATCAAGTCTGACATTTTAAAGTGGAAATATGAAATTTAGAAACATTTTTAAAACTCAAACACACTACAAGTTTGCAAATTCTCAGCAACAAAAAAGTGATCAAATGAAGATCCTACATCTGTGCACTGCTCGGCACAGTGACACATGAAAGGGAAATGGCTCTGAAAGTTTGGAGTCTCTTTCCTTCCTCTTTTTCCTTTGTATTCCACCTGTGAGGAACAGGCTGGTTTATACCCCAGAAGAATACCTGCTGAATGCGGTGCTGACGTCTGTATAGACTACACTAAATAAGAAGCACTGTGCTGTACTCTGACACATATATTGAGAAACAGAGATGTCTGAGATCTGACAGCACTACTTTAACACAAGTAACTTCTTTATTTACACCAACTTGTCTCTCAAGAGAGTGTAGGACTGGATGGAAATGTGACATCGCTAATTGAACCTCTCCCCTCCTCCTCACCAAAAGCACTCAGAGTGTAAGATTCCTCAATATTCAACCAATACACACTTGTCCTCATTTGCACCTGGTTCTGGTTCCTCTGGTGTGGCTATGTTGCATTGATTCACACCAGTCTAGAGATGTCAGTTTGCTTCACCTTGTGAGGAGAGTCTTTAATGCTGTGATCGAGCCTGTGCCAGGACCAAGCTGTTTAACCCCAGTGTAGTCTTAACATGTTGTATACTCCCCTTGTTCTAAGGTTAAAAAAAAGACCCACCTTCACTAAAACCCTAAAATAAAGCAACTTAATTGAATTTTAAACCCCAAGTCTATTTTGCATGAAGAAACAACCTGTCATTCATCACAATCTTTGTGAATATGTGGGTTTTCCCTCTTCACAATGCAGAAAGACTGCATTTAATCAGTGGACACCACTCGTTTTTTATTATAACACATCTGTCATAATTGTTTTCTTTACTAAAATAGAGGTTCATTATTATTATTATTATTAAGAGATAGCACTTGTATAGCCTAAGAAAGCAGAAATGTGCAGAAAGTAGTTTTGAATGCATTTTATTGAAAGGAAACAATAATAGTCTTGAACTTTTATGTCAACATAGTGATATTTAATTTTTTTAACCTTTATTTAACTAGGGAAGTCAATTAAGAACACATTCTTATTTACAATTATGGCCTAGGAACAGTGCTGCCTTTTTCAGGGGCAGAATGACAGAGTTTTACCTTGTCAGCTCGGGGATTCGATCTAGCGAATCCTTTCGGTTACTGGCTCAACGCTCTAACCACTAGACTACCTGCCGCCCCATATATCCTTATACAGTACAATGACGAATTCAACTACAAAATACTAGTCTTCTCACATTTGTTTAACCATTGCCCCCACCCACAAGTTGTATAAACAACAACAAATAATAGATACAAAACCAAAACTTGAAGACCATAAATCAATCAACTCTAATAAGCACATGTAGGACAGTATGCAAGTGTGTGTGCATGGACTTGGCAGATGTATTTCTCACATGTTCAGCACATACTATTTGTTCTACAGTCCTTCTTTGGGGGGCAGAATTGACATCTCCTCCTCTTGCCTGCCCCAGCTGCAGCCTCAGGTGGATCAGGAAAAGCTGCAGAGGCTGCTGTGCGGGGGAGGCGCTCATTTATTTAAATGTGTGGGGTTACAAGTGCCTTTCCCAGCTGCTCCAGGAACACCCTCCTCTTGTTCAGCTTATCAGGCATCCAGGTAGGATTGATCTTGTTCCATATCATGAAGGCATTGTATGAGGACACATCAATGATGTTATGGAAGATGACCAGGCGCCAGCGGGCAGTCATCCTCCTACAGCTGTTAGTTCCAATCACCTTGTCTAGGTTGTCCGCGCCTCCTTTGTTGTGGGTGTAGTCCAGGATGATGGCTGGCTTCCTGTCCTCACGATCACTGAGCTCAGCCATTTTGTGCAGTGTGCTCAGGAGGACCACATTCTTGTTCCTCTTTGGGAGGTAGGAAACTAGAGTGGTGGTGGGGGTGAAGGCAAACTTTGATGAAAAGGGGGAAGCTCAGGAATGTTCTTTGTAACTGTGCCAACCATTGTGATCTTCCTCTTCAGGAGCTGCTGGTTGAGTTCAACCAGTAGCACATACAGTGGGGAGAACAAGTATTTGATACACTGCCGATTTTGCAGGTTTTCCTACTTACAAAGCATGTAGAGGTCTGTAATTTTTTATCATAGGTACACTTCAACTGTGAGAGACGGAATCTAAATCAAAAATCCAGAAAATCACATTGTATGATTTTTAAGTAATTAATTTGCATTTTATTGCATGACATGCAATAAAGTATTTGATCACCTACCAACCAGTAAGAAGTCCAGCTCTCACAGACCTGTTAGTTTTTTTAAAGAATCCCTCCTGTTCTCCACTCATTACCTGTATTAACTTCACCTGTTTGAACTCGTTACCTGTATAAAAGACACCTGTCCACACACTCAATCAAACAGCCTCCAAACTCTCCACAATGGCCAAGACCAGAGAGCTGTGTAAGGACATCAGGGTTAAATTGTAGACCTGCACAAGGCTGGGATGGGCTACAGGACAATAGGCAAGCAGCTTGGTGAGAAGGCAACAACTGTTGGCGCAATTATTAGAAATTGGAAGAAGTTCAAGATTACGGTCAATCACCCTCGGTCTGGGGCTCCATGCAAGATCTCACCTCTTGGGGCATCAATGATCATGAGGAAGGTGAGGGATCAGCCCAGAACTACACGGCAGGACCTGGTCAGTGACCTGAAGAGAGCTGGGACCACAGTCTCAAAGAAAACCATTAGTAACACACTACGCTGTCATGGATTAAAATCCTGCAGTGCACGCAAGGTCCCCCTGCTCAAGCCAGCGCATGTCCAGGCCTGTCTGAAGTTTGCCAATGACCATCTGGATGATCCAGAGGAGGAATGGGAGAAGGTCATGTGGTCTGATAAGACAAAAATAGAGCTTTTTGGTCTAAACTCCACTCGCGGTGTTTGGAGGAAAAAGAAGGATGAGTACAACCAAGAACACCATTCCGAACCGTGAAGCATGGAGGTGGAAACATTCTTTGGGGATGCTTTTCTGCAAAGGGGACAGGACGACTGCACCGTATTGATGGGAGGATGGATGGGGCCATGTATCGCGAGATCTTGGCCAACAACCTCCTTCCCATGACAATGACCCGAAACACACAGCCAGGGCAACTAAGGAGTGGCTCCGTAAGAAGCATCTCAAGGTCCTGGAGTGGCCTAGCCAGTCTCCAGACCTGAACCCAATAGAAAATCTTTGGAGGGAGCTGAAAGTCCGTATTGCTCAGTGACAGCCCCGAAACCTGAAGGATCTGGAGAAGGTCTGTATGGAGGAGTGGGCCAAAATCCCTGCTGCAGTGTGTGCAAACCTGGTCAAGAACTACAGGAAACGTATGAGCTCTGTAATTGCAAACAAAGGTTTCTGTACCAAATATTAAGTTCTGCTTTTCTGATGTATCAAATACTTATGTCATGCAATAAAATGCAAATGAATTACTTAAAAATCATACAATGTGATTTTCTGGACTTCCGTCTCTCACAGTTGAAGTGTACCTATGATAAAAAAAATTAGACCTCTACATGCTTTGTAAGTAGGAAAATCGGCAGTGTAACAAATATTTGTTCTCCCCACTGTATGTGCTACTGGTTGAACTCAACAGCAACTCCTGAAGATGAAGATCACCATGGTTGGCACAGTTACAAAGAACATTCCTGAGCTCCCCCCTGCACTCCTCGTAAACAAGGGAGAGACAGGCCTTCTCATCAAAGTTTGCCTTCACCCCCACCACCACTCTAGTTTCCTACCTCCCAAAGAGGAACAAGAATGTGGTTTCTTATTGTGTCGTGTGTGTGTGTGTCTTTGTGGTGTGTAAATTATTTTATATCTGCCAAGTCAAAAATGACCCTAAGACAATCTTTGTACTCTGGTGGTGTACAGCTTTCATGGAAATATGAACAAAGGTGTGTAACGCTCAATGAGTGAATGGGTGTGGAATCAGGCGCAGGGAGCAACGGATGCGGGAACAAACACGCTTTATGTCCAAAATCAAAAGAACAAAATAGTATACCCAACACAGGCGTAACTATTAAAACAAATAGTACCCTTAGGTAAAATACCAGGACAGCGAGAAAACCCAACAAAACACTAACACCTCTCACAAATACAGAAGAACAAGCCCGCACAAACAGAAGCGGGCTAAACAAACTTAAATAACCCCACCCTAACAACCAAACAATGAACAGGTGAAACCAATTAGACAAAACCAAACGAACATGGAACAAAGGATCGGTGGCAGCTAGTAGACCGGCGACGACGACCGCCGAGCGCCACCCGAACAAGAAGGGGAGCCACCTTCGGTAATATTCGTGACAAGGTGATGTTTCACTTTTTCTAATGTTGGGGTCACTCTAGGAAAAGTTATCAAATTTCAAGTTGAAAGAAATATAATTTAGGGTTTTTTCTCTGCTGTTAAACATAGTGGCAGGTAATTTTTGACCCTTAAGAAAACACAAGGGTTAGGACAGATTCTGTTTGTCTGTTATCTTAGCTAGAATTCAGAACCAACTTCACAGTACCCTGACAAACATTGTCTGTTTCACAACACAACTAAAAAGGCAGATGAGATATGCTGGGTGTGTACAGACACTGCCAAAATACATTTGTTAAAGAAGGTTGCTGTGGTGTAAAAACTGCAAAGTCCAAGACATGCTGCAACCCACTGCCCATTATGTTCATTCAGATGTTGACAGATATGTTATATAATATCCCGTCTGTATCCAGTTGGCAAATATGGAAATTTGCCCAGGTAGCTGTGGTCTTAAGCAAACATTAGTAGTAGAATTTTATTTGACAATAGTAGTACATTCTTGGGCAAGTTATGACACTGGTAGACTCCTGTTGCAATTACATATAACTGAGTTTTTAATTTAATGTATACATTTCTCCATATTGATGTTCACTCATTTGGAAAAAGGCAACTTATAACTACTACCACTGTGACGTCACATGGTCAATGTGTAACTCCCATATGAATGAGTCAGGGAGTGGGTAATTAAGGGGTGGGCCATGCGAATCTCCCTCAGGACACTGACAAGGCTCTACAAGCCCTAGTTCCCTCCTCACACAGGTAGGAAAGAGGACAGTGTTTCACAACCCTGACCTGTGATGATCACTATGAATTCTGAGCACATTAATGATTATCTTCCACATAGGGATTCTGATTGACAGAGTCACCACCACAGTCAATAACATTTATGAGGAAGGCCATGTTCTAATTCCCTTCCAAATCACTAAAGGGCCATCATGATGATATCGTCCCATTTCTTTTGAAGGGTAATACTTTTATTTGTGCTGCTATCAATGAAGTTAAAGATTTGAATGCAGCCACTAAGTGGAAGTTGACTTTCTGCCTTTCATACACCAGCAGTCCAATTGTAATGCTGTGAGGATTTGACATAGTCTATAATTACAGCTGAAAGCCTATATGACTGTTGGAGGTTGATGCGTTCTCTGGCAAGACCCAGGAGACATTAGATTATATCTGTGTCATTAAACAGCAAAGTGCTTAAAAAACAAATAAACATGGCAATAAAAGTTTTTTTTTTAGGTTCATGAAACAAAAGGAAGTGTGATAGGTGAATAATAGCTGTGAAAGAATTCAATGTGAAGGTAAACTTGAGATTTCAGAAGCAGTAAAACTCTCAATCTGAGAGGGATACAGTGTGTAATTCAACTGTAGGAATAGATTGTTACTCAATTGCTCTTCCCTCAGACAACAGCATGTCTTTCAGTGAGTCAAGGACAATTAAAATACCCTTAGTTTGTCAAGATGTGTCGGAGTAACTACATTTCAATCTATTTTCAATACAAGTGGGTAGACAGATTATATAGAGTCTATTTCTCTGAGAGGGGGTATATTGCATGGTGACAGAAAAGCCAGAGACAAGAAGAAATGATGGATAAGTGAGAGTTAAGCAACTTTGACCTTCAAGACTTCAACTAACATTGTTTTTGTCTGGTCCAAACTCAGTATCCTATAATTCCATTTGAGGATACTAGGGGAATCTGAGGAAAATGTTTACGGGGAAATAAAAGGCAAGTTTGAGGATTGGGTACGTGAGTGTTCTAGTATCACTCCAGATGTTATTCTTGGACAAAATGAAAGTCTCAAGAAATATACAAGAGATGGAAGATTATAAGCAAGGTTATAAAAAACACAAAAGTATGAAATGTATGGAATTCAAGGGCAACATTTTACAATAATATTCCCTTTATGTTTTGATAAGAAGGGGGAACACAGTACTAATTATTGTCCCTGTTAACTGAAATAAACAAGAAATAGAACATCATTTCCATATAAGGGAATAAATCAAACATGGAGTTTATAAAAAATAACTAGAGGCCTTTCCAGATGACTGACAAAAGTGAAACTGAAAAGTAATCTGAAGCTGCTTGCAATTGCCTGAACAATCAGCATAGTTCCTCACTCAAACCAGAGCAAAAAGGCCAGTCTGGTCATGTTATAGGGCAAACCTGACACTACATGACATTAGGCATGAAAACAAACCCAGAGGAATGATCCATGTTATCGTATAATTGAGATGAGACACTCTCTGGCTCAGAAATGTGCAAGACCTAAACACAGCTTGAGGTTAGTTCAAGTGCTTT
The DNA here is from genome assembly GCF_002021735.2 of Oncorhynchus kisutch. Classification (NCBI taxonomy): domain Eukaryota; kingdom Metazoa; phylum Chordata; class Actinopteri; order Salmoniformes; family Salmonidae; genus Oncorhynchus; species Oncorhynchus kisutch. The sequence continues at coordinate 78,497,874 of NC_034179.2, read as the reverse complement.
AAATCTGTATGAGTAAACCACTCACAGGAAAAGAGAGGCAGGAAGTCATAAACAGAGAAGACTGTGATTTTAATAGCTTTAACAAGATGGTGAGTAGTACTGCTATAATACATATCAGAAAGTAACCATGTGCTTTGGATTGGATCCTCTCTCTCTCTTTAGAGACATGTGTTTGAGCTGTGAACTGTGCCGTCTAAAGTAACTAATGTCAATTTAAATGCAGATGAAACAACAGAGAAAAACAGAGGTCATTTTTGTCTGGGTCTTAGCCATCTGGCTCTCTTCAGTTGTCAACAGTGAAAGTAAGTGATTTTTAACATTGTGAGACAGTGCACAAAACCATATTTTGGCTGTTTTTTTACCAGGCAAAAAAGCTGCTTCAGGGAGCAATCTTTTGTCTTTTAGTAAGGATGTGTCACATCCAGCAAATACAGAAAGTACAGCCATATTTCAAATAATTTTGGGTAAGATTCTGCTATAAAAGAACTATGAAGTAAAAACAATTTTTGGTTCAAAAGATCCATGCTGTCTGGCTAGGACCTTGATAAAGTGAAAGATGGAATCTGTAGTACTAACTTGAGAAGACCTGAGTAAAGATGATCTGCTTTCTACAGAAACAAACTTTCTTCAAGTTCTCACAAATGATTCCTAGCTGAACTGGCTATGGGCACAATATGCACTGAACAAAAATATAAACACAACATGTGTGTTGATCCCATGTTTCATGAGCCAAAATCAAAGATCCCAGAAATGTTCCATACGCATAAATAGCTTATTTCTCTCAATCTGTGCACAAATTAGTTTATATCCCTGTTAGTGAGCATTTCTCCTTTGCCAAGATAATCCATCCACCTGACAGGTGTGTCATATCAAGAAGCTGATTAAACAGCATGATCATTACACAGGTGCACCTTGTGCTGGGGACAAAATGGCATTCTAAAATGTGCAGTTTTGTCCCACACCACAATGCCACAGATGTTTTGAGGGAGCGTGCAATTGGCATGCTGACTGCAGGAATGTCCACCATAGCTGTTGCCAGATCATTTAATGTTAATTTCTCTATTAAATCGAGTGCAATGTTGTTTTAGAGAATTTGGCAGTATGTCCCAACTGGCCTCACAACCGCAGACCATGTGTAAACACGCCAGACCAGGACCTCCACATCTGGCTTCTTCACCTGCGGGATCGTCTGAGACCAGCCACGTGGACAGCTGATGAAACTGCGGGTTTGAACAACCAAAGAATTTCTGCACAAACTGTCAGAAACCATGTCAGGGAAGCTCATCTGCGTGCTTGTCGTCCTCACCAGGGTCTCGACCTGACTGCAGTTTGGCGTCGTAACCAACTTCAGTGTGCAAATGCTCACCTTCGATGACCAAGAAAGTGGAGAAGTGGGCTCTCCACGGATTAATCCCGGTTTCAACTGCCGATCGGGCAGACAACAGACAGCGTGAATGTGGTCGTTTGGGCGAGCAGTTTGCTGATGCCAACGTTGTGAACAGATTGCCTCATGGTGGAGGTGGGGTTATGGTATGGGAAGGCATAAACTACTGACAATGAACACAATTGTATTTAATCAATGGCAATTTGAATCCCCAGAGATACCGTGACGAGATCCTGAGACCTATTGTCGTGCCATTCATCCGCAGCCATCACCTCATGTTTCAGCATGATAATGCACAGCCCCATGTCACAAGGATCTGTACACAATTCCTGGAAGCTGAAAATGTCCCAGTTCTTCCATGGCCTGCATGCTTACCAGACATGTCACCCATTGAGCATATTTGGGATGCTCTGGATCAGTGGTCGCCAACTGGTCGATCTTCAAGGCATTCCTAGTCGATCACCAAATATTTCTGTCGAAAAGCCAACGAACGATAAAGGCTTGTGTTCCTTTTTTTAAATCGTGTTGAGCGCACTGGGTAAGCAAAGTGTTTCCATGAGACAAACTCGGCCTACCCGCAGGACCGGCAAATTTGTGACTAAATCGAGTGCACCTATTGGGCTGCCCAATCGGATAGCTCAAATCACGGTGGCTACAGAGCTTCCGTGACCCTGGCCACAGCAACGTTTCATAGGCTACTAGCGTACGTAAGATTTTATATATTTTAAAACCATGACCACAGAGAGACTGTCAACGAATACAGCAAAGAGCTGCTGATTTTATGAGTGAGTTCATGTTTATATTCAGCACTGTCACTGTTTTTATTCAACACTATTACAAAACGTGCTTCTCCGTACTTCTGCTCGGGCTGCAATGAATGAGTAGCCAAGTATCGATAGCCCTGCGTTTTATTATTATTATTAGCAACTCATCGTGTCGATTTTAATATTAAGGAATAATTTAACTTTCTCTGGTCATAGGAACAACATGAATTTGTGCATGAGGCAGATTTGGTACGACTCGAGTTCCGCCATTAGGTGGAACACGGTGCCCACTCTCTGGTCAGTCTCACCGGAGGAAAGGAAGGAGAGAGCAGGGACCGTGAGAGGTGGTTGGGACAAGTCTTTTGAACGGTCATCCAGCTTGGAATTCCAAGTCGGAAAACTCGGGCATCTTTCTAGAGCTCCGACTTTTCGACCTGGAGATCACTGACGTCGTGATGCAGGTACCACCAGTCCAGTAAAATAAAAATAAAAATTATTTGCCTCACAAGTGCTAAACCAATTGATCTATTTTGTTATCAGAGCTCGAGTTCGAAATATAATATGGTCTTTGGCAGGCCAATCATATAGCGTATATGCTGTGATAATGTATTAGTCCTACGGCCCAAACCTCCTTTCTACAACTGTTTGTGAGGTTAATGTAAAAAAGCAGTAGATCTCTGCTTGCTTTTTGACTGCCAAAGTGATCTTGACTCAGAAAAGGTTGGTGACCACTGCTCTGGATAGATGTGGACGACAGCGTGTTCCCGCCAATATCCAGCAACTTCGCACAGCCATTGAAGAGGAGTGGGGCAACATTCCACAGGCCACAATCAACAGCCTGATCAACTCTATGCATGAGCCAAATGGTGGTCACACCAGATACTGACAGTTTTTATTTTTATCTACGCCCCTCTACTTTTTATTTACTTTTTTATCTGTGAACAACAGATACATATCTGTATTGCCAGTCATGTGAAATCCATAGATTAGTGTATAATGCATTTATTTAAATTGACTGATTTCCTTATATGAACTGTAACTCAGCAAAATCCATTAAAGTGTTGCATTTGATTTATTTTTGGTCAGTGTAAATAGTGTGTGTAAGCATGGAAAGCTTCCTATACCTGGCGATATAACAGTTTCCTCTTTATCCATTCATTCACAGGTAAAGTGGAGCTGAGAACCAGTACTGAGGTAAAGGCTCAGTGTGATCAGAATGTGTCCCTGCAGTGTGACATCATGTCATTGAGCCCACTCAAGATCATTCTCTTTTCCTGGGTATGGAAAATGAAACAGCTGTGTGTGGTCAATGCCACTGGTGTATTCTCCTTTCCTGGCGTCCAGTGTGACATCACAAACAACACCCTCACACTCAATCTGACTCGGGTGATGCCGTCCAGTCAGGGTAACTACACCTGCAAACTGCGCTCCAACCTAACAATCACAGCTGCCAACACCACTGTGACAATGCAAGGTCTGTATACTGTATAGGAATAATGCTCCTATATAACTCATGATGATGCTGTTGTAGGATGAGAGCAATTGCAACAATGACACATGTAGGCAAGTCAGACCAAATATTACACAAATATGGCAATGAACTTGTTAGACACACTCCAGCTATGTGAATGTTACTTGAGAACTACTCAATACTCATCCTATTTTTCCCACAACATTGCAGAGTGCCTAAGGACATATGAGCTCAAAGTGTTCCAGAATGAGTCTCAGGTTGAGTGCCAGTTATTTGGAGTTTACCCAGAAGGCACAGTACACTGGTTCCTGGGCTCTGAGAATATAACAGAGTCCGCCAGCACCAAGAGCCAGCTGGATGAAGAGGGGCTGTTTGATATAAGGAGTACCCTGCCTACCCAGGCTGGGACTGAGCCTTACAACTGCTCCTTGTGGATACCTAGTAGTGGAACCTACAGCTCTCACAAACAGCTGCACTACTCCAGAGTGATCTCTTCAGGGACAAAGACTAGGAGCAGACTGCTGTTGGTCTTCATCCTGGTTGGACTCATAATCATAACATAGGACTACTCATGGGAAGGTCAGGAGGTTTTTTACTGAACATGGGAATTCAAACTACAGTAGGGAAAGGGACTTTCCTGGTCAGGGCACATCTACACAGGATGGATCAGGGCCTTTCTCTTACTGAGTGAAGAGAAAGCAAACCTAGACTGGCATGGCCAAAGTGGATATATGTTTTCACTTTTTATACTGGGAAGCAAAATATCAAAGTAATTACAATAAATACAATTGAATTTTAAACTGAAAATGATTGTACATTGGGATTTGAGAATACTGTAAGAAGTTTTAATTGTTTGTCTTCAACGTTATACACTTGTTTAAATTGCATTGCTTATTACAGTAGTAGAATACTGCTTCCTGGTGGTGAAAGTGTTTACTGATGGAAATAGTATTGCTGTTAGATGCGTAATAAAGATATTCTAAATTGTATTGTTGAATTGACTGATCTTGCTTATTAAGCCTGTCATAACTTGTTGCTGTGTTTTATAGTCAGAACTGATTAGACTGATTTATATAATAATCAATGCAATGTCAAGACATGGCTAGAAGGACATGTTACTGTGTGTTCTGGATTCTAAAATACAAGTTGTATTATACCATAGCAAATATAGTCACCCATGTTGTTTTCTGTACTAGTTCTCAATTAAAAAATGCACCAGACCACTGAGGGAACTCATGACATTGACAGTTAATGAATGAGGACCCATGGTCATTCAAATTGCATTTCTAGTTCCTTCTCAGTGTACCACAAGGAGGCAGAGTCATCCCACCAGAGAGGACATTCAAACCAATCATACGCAACTCTTCTCCCTCTGCATACAAACACACACACACACTCATGCTGTGTGAATTCCAATCCAACTGTTCTGTATAAATCAACACTTTGTGACACATTTCCTATCGATTTCCTCTACGCCAATGTGGGGTCTCCTGCAAGGTGAAGGAGTGGAGGGTCAAATGTCTCATTATAAAACACTTAAATCAATCCACATGACTTCTGTGGTGTCAAACTCACATCTCTAATGCATTATCAGGTGCGAGGATATGTAAACTGTTTTAGATGGACTGACCTTGTTGCACATGTTGTGTGGGCTGCTGTGAGAGATACCTGTTGAGTACACAGTATAACAACACATTCTGCATTCTTCTGATAAATAGATACATTTCCCCGACAATTGTGAGGATTCCTGCAAAGTGGGATGTCATTATCAAACACTCATCAATATGATGAGTCCTGTTGTCCCAAACAGGGCATGATCAGAAATATAGTTGAAGTGTTTTAAATCGATTGACAGTTTGTTTCAGTAAAATCAAACATTACCTAGAAAGGAGATGATGGTCATTGGCCTCCTTTTGGCAAACCTGCTCCAAGGTGTACAAAGGTCCACAAGGGGCTTTAGTTGTAGCCTCTAGTCTGTATAGATTTAACGCAACACAGCGGTTAAGAGAACCACATCTCTGTTTAACTTGACTTGACTGGAAGACAAATTCCTGTTTGTGATGTAGTTCATAGAGTTTCACTGTAAAATACACACAGACAGATGGGTGCATGGTGAGTGAACAGACCAAAAAAAGATAACACCTGCTTCCACATAGCATTAGGGAGACCTGACATGGCTATCCCTAGAGCACGGTGGTGGGACAGGCGGTTAAGGGCTGAGACTCAGCGATGCTGGTCCAAAGGCTCCCTAGAGAGAGTAGAGAGGCAGGAGGAGAGGTCAGCCACTGTGGACAGAGTAGAGGGTGAGTCGGCTCAATAGGCCAAAAACAACACGCTCCAGCAGAGCCACCACCCAATCAGACACTGAATCAATAAGAGAGAGGAGCGAAGACCCTGGTTCACTAAGCATGAGTGTAAGGACATATGTGTGTATTGAGGGGTGGTGAAGTGGGGTGTTAGACTGCAAGTCTAAGGAAGATAAGAGTCTATTTCTGGCCTGGCGTATGGGTCAGTAGTCAGCTCCCAACGGCTGGGGCTGGCATGATTGACAATGGCTAGCTACAAACCAATGCGCGACATTGGCTGGGAATAAGGAAGTAATTGCAAGTAATTGGTGTGTGGTTGAGGGATACATGGTATACATCCTTGTACATATTTGTCACATGGTATAGGAATACAGAATGCAGAACACACACACTACATAATGTAGAATATTCACTGCACACACCAAAGCTTCTCTGTATGTTTACAAATGTATTTTATATGTAGTTTATAAGTGTTTATGTGAAAATAAAAGCTTAGAATGAAAATATGGTAGATCATTTCATTGTGCCCTTATTCTTTTCTTTTCAATTAGCTAGTAGGGGAAGTTCCTGTTGTGTATTTTGTATTAGTTCAATTACTTGCAGTGTTCTGCTATTTAACGAAAACGATTGTGTTCTTCAGCTCTCATAATTTCAACAACAACATCTGTTTGCTACACAGACTTGTCTTTTAATGCTTTGGCTTTATTCAATTAATGTAAAAGAGAAAACTCTTCCCCACATTCATTTACCATAACTAAGAGAGCTATCTGATGAGAATCAGCAAATCCAAATTAACTTTCCCAAACCCAGCTAGACTTATATCATCCCTTATAAACCAGTCCCGCTGAAGGCATTAAAAAGAGAGGCTTTGATAGGACTGGTTTGTAAGGGATGATATACTGTAAGTCTAGCTGGGCTTGGGAAAGTTCATTTGGATTTGCTGATTCTCATCAGATAGCTCTCTTAGTTATGGTAAATTAATGTGGGGAAGAGTTCTCTTCTACATTAATTGAATAAAGCCAAAGCATTAAAAGACAAGTCTGTGTTTGATGATAGTACTCCCTAGCATCCATAGTGCTACACAACACTTCATACACAAATAGTCATGCACAGAGCATCACTGTAAGTTATGTATTGAATTTGTCTTCTATATGGAGACAATGTTCCAGTCCAAGCCCTTAAAACGTATTGTACTATGAGAGAATAAACTAGCCTATCAAACACAACCTCTTGGGCAGCATCTCTGTAACATGAAGGCAAGGTATCTGACATATGGGTGCATTTTTGACCCAACTCACGACTCTTGACTGTAAGTTCCCCACCTCTTGACATAAGGTAAATAGTGGGAATTCTTGTGGGTTAGAATGGAGGACCTTGGGGTTTTGTGGGTTTCTCTGGGGATGTGTGAGGTCTGGATCACTGATATCCTGGCCTAAGATAAGAGCTGGGCTGGGGCGATGCTTTCTGCCCTCCTGGATACAGGCAGCTGTTGGATGGGAAACCTGTTGCCATGGTGAAGTGAAGCTGCCGATGCCTTACACTGCAAAGAGGCAGCAGGCTGGACTCTCTCTCTCTCTCTCTCTCTCTCTCTCTCTCTCTGTTTTTCTTTTTTACAGGTGACTAGCAGGAGAGTTTCTTTCTCTCTAATTTCTCTTTCTCACTAATTAGCCGATGGAGGAAAAAAATACATTATGTTCCTCAGGATCAGTTACGTGTGTGCTGATGTTTCTCCATCATGCAATCTCTAACAGAGACACTACCTGGGTAGAGAGATATACAGTACAAGAAGACTTGTGGTTTGTTGCAGAGCAAAATGACAAGTGGGGTAGAAAAGCAGGAGATGTGCCCTATGGATTATTGTCCTGCTGAAATGATCCCTTATTACTCCATGACTGGAGTGGCCTCATCAAGTCTGCCTTTGTTGTATAATGCTCTATTCAGTCTTTCCCCAGCGCACACTGATTTACATTATTATTCTGTAATTGAACAGGCACAGACAAACGTCAACTGATTGATTGCAGCGTACTTAACAGCCACACATTAACTTCCTCGGTGTAATGCTCCGGGTGTCGTGGGTGTGGAGTCAAATGCAGGAGACAGAGAGTTCAATGCTGTGCGTCTTTTAATAGCGCCTAACACACCACAGGGTGCTCACAAAAGTAACATTCCCAAACACAGGGAATCAAAATGTACAATGGAACAAATCACGACCAGGCACAAAACACGTACCTCTACAACAGAGCCGAAGGTTACATAGAAATAATCCCGCACAACAACCAGGCGGGCCGGCTGTCTAATAAAGACAAACTAATTAACCCTACACAGGTGCTACCACTAAACATACAAGGAGGGGGAGGAAAAACAATCAGTGGCAGCTAATAGGCCGGTGACGACGACCGCCGAGCGCCACCCGCCAGGGAAAAGGAAACACCCTCGGTCGGACTCGTGACAGTACCCCCCCCCTGACGCGCGGCTCCTGCAGCGCGCCGACACCGGCCTCGAGGTCGCCCCGGAGGACGAGGTGCAGGGCGATCCGGATGGAGGCGATGGAAATCCCTCAACATGGAGGGATCCAAGATGTCCCCCACCGGTACCCAGCACCTCTCCTCCGGACCGTACCCCTCCCAGTACACGAGGTACTGCAGGCCCCTCACCCGGCGTCTTGAATCCAGAATGGCCCGGATCGTGTACGCCGGGGTCCCCTCGATGTCCAGAGGGGGGGGGGGGGGACCTCCGGTACCTCACTGTCCTGCAGGGGACCAGCCACCACCGGCCTGAGGAGAGACACATGAAACGAGGGGTTAATACGATAATAGGAAGGACTTTAAAGGGCCCTACACATTGCGGACCCAGCTTCCGGCAGGGCAAGCGGAGAGGTAGGTTTCGGGTCGAGAGCCAGACCCTGTCCCCCGGTACAAACACGGGGGCCTCACTGCGGTGGCGGTCAGCACTCCTCTTCTGCCGTCCACTCGCTTGTCGTAGAGAGTCCTGGACGGCCCTCCAGGTCTCCTTGGAGCGCTGTACCCAGTCCTCCACCGCAGGAGCCTCGGTCTGGCTCGGATGCCATGGTGCCAGGACCGGCTGGTACCCCAACACATACTGAAAAGGGGACACGTTAGTAGAGGAGTGGCGTAGTGAGTTCTGAGCCATTTCAGCCCAGGGAATGTATCGTGCCCACTCCCCTGGCCAATCCTGGCAATACGACCGCAGAAACCTACCCACCTCCTGGTTCACTCTCTCCACCTGCCCATTACTCTCGGGGTGATAACCGGAGGTCAGGCTGACGGAGACCCCCAAGCGTTCCATGAACGCTCTCCATACCCGAGACGTGAATTGGGGGCCCTGATCAGAAACGATGTCCTCCGGCACCCCGTAGTGCCGAAAGACATGGGTGAATAACGCCTCCGCAGTCTGTAGGGCTGTAGGGATACCGGGCAATGGGAGGAGACGGCAGGACTTAGAGAACCGATCCACAATCACTAGAACCGTGGTGTTCCCCTGAGACGGCGGAAGATCGGTCAGGAAATCTATGGACAGATGTGACCATGGCCGCTGTGGAACGGGGAGGGGTTGTAGCTTCCCTCTAAGAAGGTGCCTAGGAGCCTTACTCTGAGCGCACACTGAACAGGAGGAGACATAACCCTTAACGTCCTTAGCCAACGTAGGCCACCAATACCTCCCCCGAAGGCTCCCCACTGTCCTCGTCACCCCAGGATGACCCGAGGAGGGTAGGATGTGAGCCCACCGAATCAGTTTGTCCCGAACACCAAGCGGCACGTACCTTCGCCCCGCTGGACACTGAGGAGGCACGGGTTCAGCCCGTAACGCCCGCTCGATGTCCGAGTCCACCTCCCATACCACTGGGGCTACCAACTTTGAGGCGGGAAGGATGGGAGTTGGTTCGGTGGACCCATCCTCCGTGTCGTAAAGGCGGGACAGTGCATCAGCCTTTACGTTCTGGGAGCCCGGTCTATAAGACAAAGTAAACTGGAACCGGGTGAAGAAGATGGCCCACCTTGCCTGACTTGGGTTAAGTCTCCTAGCTGCCCGAATATACTCCAGATTCTGGTGGTCGGTCCAGATGAGAAAGGGGTGCTTAGCCCCCTCAAGCCAGTGTCTCCACACCTTCAGAGCCTTAACCACCGCTAGCAACTCCCGGTCCCCCACATCATAGTTACGCTCCGCTGGGCTGAGCTTCCTTGAGAAGAAAGCGCAGGGGCGGAGTTTTGGTGGCGTACCCGAGCGCTGTGATAGCACGGCACCCACCCCAGCCTCGGACGCGTCCACCTCCACTATGAATGCTAGAGAGGGGTCAGTGGCAGCTAATAGGCCGGTGACGACGACCACCGAGCGCCACCCGCCCGGGAAAAGGAAACACCCTCGGTCGGACTCGTGACACTCGGCGGTACTGTATTGGGGGCAGCGACAGCTACAATCAGAACCCCACAATGAAAACTGGGGTTTATAAGTAGTGATGGACCCAGAATATCAATGTTTTGTTCCCAGAGCCACTTAGTTATCACTTTTGCCTTATGGCAAGGTGCTCCATCATGCTGGAGAAGGCATTGTTCGTCACCAAACTGTTCCTGGATGGTTGGGAGTGTCACGACTTCCGCCGAAGTTGGTGCCTCTCCTTGTTCGTTCGGCGGTCGTCGTTACCGGCTTTCTAGCTGCCACCGATCTACGGTTCTTTTTCCATTTGTTTTGTCTTGATTGTACACACCTGGTTCCATTTACGTTATAATTTATTCACTATTTAACCCTCTAGTTCCAACATTGTTTTGTGCGTGCTTGTTCTTTGTTTAGTGTTTAAGAATTCTGTGAGCTGGTGTATTTTCCCTGGGTGGAAATATTTGTTGTTTCTTTTCGAGTAAACTATTTTACTCAGTTCTGTGTCCTGCGCCTGACACCGTCCTAACCGCTGCACATTGACACTTGACAGGGAGAAGTTGCTCTCGGAGGATGTTTTGGTACCATTCTTTATTCATGGCTGTGTTCTTAGACAAAATTGTGAGTGAGCCCACTCCCTTGGCTGAGAAGCAACCCCACACATGAATGGTCTCAGGATGCTTTAATGTTGGCATGACACAGGACTGATGGTAGCACTCACCTTGTCTTCTCCGGACAAGCTTTTTTCCAGATGATCCAAACAATCAGAAAGGGGATTCATCAGAGAAAATGACATTACCCCGGTCCTCAGCAGTCCAATCCCTGTACCTTTAGCAGAATATCAGTCTGTCCCTGACGTTTTTCCTGGAGAGAAGTGGCTTCTTTGCTGCCCTTGTTGACACCAGGCCATCCTCCAAAAGTCTTTGCCTCACTGTGCGTGCAGATGCACTCACACCTGCCTGCTGCCATTCCTGAGCAAGCTCTGTACTGCTGGTGCCCCGATCCCGCAGCTGAATCAACTTTAGGAGACAGTTCTGGCGGTTGCTGGACTTTCTTGGGCGCCCTGAAGCCTTCTTCACAACAATTGAACCGCTCTCCTTGATGTTCTTGATGATCCAATAAATGGTTGATTTAGGTGCAATCTTACTGGCGGCAGTATCCTTGCCTGTGAAGCCCTTTTTGTGCACAGCAATGATGACGGCACGTGTTTCCTTGCAGGTAACCATGTTTGACAGAGGAAGAACAATGATTCCAAGCACCACCCACCTTTTGAAGCTTCCAGTCTGTTATTTGAACTCAATCAGCATGACAGAGTGATCTCCAGCCTTATCTTTGTCAACACTCACACCTGTGTTAATGAGAGAATGACTGACATGATGTCAGCTGGTCCTTTTGTGGCAGGGCTGAAATGCAGTGGAAATGTTTTTTGGGGGGGATTCAGTTCATTTGCATGGCAAAGAGGGACTTTGCAATTAATTGCAATTCCTCTGATCACTCTTCATAACATTCTGGAGTATATGCAAATTGCCATCCTACAAACTGAGGCAGCAGACTTAATATAATATGAAAATTAATATTTGTGTCATTCTCAAAACGTTTGGCCACAACTGTACTCGCCATGTCTGAAGCGGGCCTATAGGCATATTTATTTGGCAAGACAGCTGTGCATGTCTGCATCTCAGTAATAGGCTGTGGGCTGTTTTGGTTACCTGGATCTCCATTCACCTTTTCTTTACTGTGTTTGTTTACTGTTAATGTAACTAGTCTAATTATAGATTGTGTCTTTATCCATCTGATATTATGTTAATGTAACTAGCCTAATTATAGATTGTGTCTTTATCCATCTGATATTATGTTAATGTAACTAGCCTAATTATAGATTGTGTCTTTATCCATCTGATATTATGTTAATGTAACTAGCCTAATTATAGATTGTGTCTTTATCCATCTGATATTATGTTAATGTAACTAGCCTAATTATAGATTGTGTCTTTATCCATCTTATATTATGTTAATGTAACTAGCCTAATTATAGATTGTGTCTTTATCCATCTGATATTATGTTAATGTAAACTAGCCTAATTATAGATTGTGTCTTTATCCATCTTATATTATGTTAATGTAACTAGCCTAATTATAGATTGTGTCTTTATCCATCTGATATTATGTTAATGTAACTAGCCTAATTATAGATTGTGTTCTGTCTTTATCCATCTGATATTATGTTAATGTAACTAGCCTAATTATAGATTGTGTCTTTATCCATCTGATATTATGTTAATGTAACTAGCCTAATTATAGATTGTGTCTTTATCCATCTGATATTATGTTAATGTAACTAGCCTAATTATAGATTGTGTCTTTATCCATCTTATATTATGTTAATGTAACTAGCCTAATTATAGATTGTGTCTTTATCCATCTGATATTATGTTAATGTAACTAGCCTAATTATAGATTGTGTCTTTATCCATCTGATATTATGTTAATGTAACTAGCCTAATTATAGATTGTGTCTTTATCCATCTGATATTATGTTAATGTAACTAGCCTAATTATAGATTGTGTCTTTATCCATCTGATATTATGTTAATGTAACTAGCCTAATTATAGATTGTGTCTTTATCCATCTGATATTATGTTAATGTAACTAGCCTAATTATAGATTGTGTCTTTATCCATCTGATATTATGTTAATGTAACTAGCCAAATTATAGATTGTGTCTTTATCCATCTGATATTATGTTAATGTAACTAGCCTAATTATAGATTGTGTCTTTATCCATCTGATATTATGTTAATGTAACTAGCCTAATTATAGATTGTGTCTTTATCCATCTGATATTATGTTAATGTAACTAGTCTAATTATAGATTGTGTCATGTCTTTATCCATCTGATATTATGTTAATGTAACTAGCCTAATTATAGATTGTGTCTTTATCCATCTGATATTATGTTAATGTAACTAGCCTAATTATAGATTGTGTCTTTATCCATCTGATATTATGTTAATGTAACTAGTCTAATTATAGATTGTGTCATGTCTTTATCCATCTGATATTATGTTAATGTAACTAGCCTAATTATAGATTGTGTCTTTATCCATCTGATATTATGTTAATGTAACTAGCCTAATTATAGATTGTGTCTTTATCCATCTGATATTATGTTAATGTACTAGTCTAATTATAGATTGTGTCATGTCTTTATCCATCTGATATTATGTTAATGTAACTAGCCTAATTATGGATTGTGTCTTGTCTTTATCCTTCTGATATTTAGTTTACTGTTAATGTAACTAGCCTAATTATAGATTGTGTCTTTATCCATCTGATATTTAGTTTACTGTTAATGTAACTAGTCTAATTATAGATTGGGTCCTGTCTTTATCCATCTGATATTTAGTTTACTGTTAATGTAACTAGTCTAATTATAGATTGTGTCTTGTCTTTATCCATCTGATATTTAGTTTACTGTTAATGTAACTAGCCTAATTATAGATTGTGTCATGTCTTTATCCATCTGATATTTAGTTTACTGTTAATGTAACTAGTCTAATTATAGATTGTGTCATGTCTTTATCCATCTGATATTTAGTTTACTGTTAATGTAACTAGCCTAATTATAGATTGTGTCAGGTCTTTATCCATCTGATATTATGTTAATGTAACTAGCCTAATTATAGATTGTGTCATGCCTTTATCCATCTGATATTTTTTTTACTAGGCCTACTTTGTTCTGTTCCCATTCGTTCATTCATTCATTCGTTCGTTTGCAGCTGTGTCGGAATTATAAGCCAAACTGCTATTCAGTATTTTTGTTGGTATGCATAAATAACTAGGCTACTACTTTCAGCATTTAGTTTGCATTATTTTGGCCAGACAGCTGTGTGTATGGCTGCAGTCACATACAGTAGGCTGTTTGTAATAGGTGAATGACCCTATCTACTGTATCTTGCAGCCGATATTCATTACTTGCTTTAGTGGGTAGGGAGCTGTCCATTGTGCTGATACAGCGCAGCGGAGGTAGGCTATAGATTTCACACCAACCTGTCACTTCAAAAGCACTCAATCAATGGTCTCGGAGTCTCTGCATTTTAACTTTATGTTTATTGTGGTATGTCGTGATATAAGAACAATTCAACATAATTCCAAAGCAAGAACCCCCAGAAATTGTGGCACCTCACCTATTTCAACTGCCGCCTTCGTCACTTTATCCTGGCACCATGTCTGACATAAACAGAAATGAACTGCCTATTTGTATAACCCTTTAAAAGTTTTACTGTGCTGTCTACTCTGCTGTCAGTTGCACACAGACACGACACGCCAGGTTAGGGAGATGAAAATAGCAGGGAAAGTGGGTGCGCCCACACAGTAGTCTCTGCATGCCAGTCAGCTCAGCCATGTGATACTGTATGAAAATGGAGTGGCATACTGACGCATGCACTGCACACACACACCAACATGTGCATGAAAGTTATTCCAAGTCAAAACCATCTATAGTGGTCTCAGGCTGTATTGTACTGCTGGAGCAAATGTCCTATCAATAGCTTGGACCCACACAGTGTGTCCTTTAGCTGCTGTGTGAGTCATTAATCACCATCTAATAAGCTGACACTACAAGGTTCAGTAGACTGGCCAAGGCTGCCACTCTGTCCACAATGCCAGTAAAGTTAACTATGGAGATTGAGGGAGTGGGTGGAGGCACGCAGATTCAAGTAGAGAGCACCACTTAGATATTACAAGTCACGCACAAAAGCAAACCAAACCATTGTATTATTTTTGAAAAACAATCAACTACACAATTTAGGACCCTGCACTGTAAAACCCCTTACAAAGAGTTTCTACAGTTATTTGTCTGAGAGCTTCAGCCCACCTCTTCAAATTGGCTTTAAATTCAATTTCCTTGTTGACAAGCCTCATGGTTAGAGGTGGGGATGACCTACAGTGTGCTTCTGACCATCCTGACAGGGCACACAAGAAAACATTAACCCAAACACACAGGCTCAACCATCTTCAGCCCCCATTTATTTATTTCATTGAACCTTTATTTAACTTGGCAAGTCAATTAAGAACAAATTCTTATTTACAATGACGGCCAAACCCGGACGACGCTGAGCCAATTGTGCGCCATCCTATGGGACTCTCAATCACGGCCGGTTGTGATACAGCCTGGAATCTAACCAGGGTCTGTAGTGACGCCTCTAGCACTGAGATGTAGTGCCTTAGACCGCTGCGCCACTCGGGAGCCCACTACCCTCCCACTCATCTGTCTCACATGCCAAGGAGATGACTTCTCAAAAAGACACATTTCTCTTTCCATCCATCCGCCAAGGCAATTCTGTGAAACACACCTGTCGTACTATTGGAAGAGCGCATCACCATACACGCATCACAATTATATTTCTCCCGGTAGCCATACACTCCTGCACAAAAAGACATTACTCCAATCTATGAGTGCACAACCCCAACCTATGGCTAACCATTAACAGACTCAGTTAGCCATGCTGTATGAGATTGAAAAGCAGACAATAGCTTGTTGTCTTGGCACCTGAGATACATTGGGCAGATCTTAAAATGCCAGTGTCCAATTATGTTTACTAGAAAAGGGAGGAAAACTCATTTTCAATCACTTACTGTAGCTGCCATGGTTTTGCTTGTTGATTTAAATATAGACTTCAACAACGCTTAGTGGGAGTCGAAGTGATTGTGGTAATTAAGTCTACAATCTGTTCCCTCTAGTTCTCCTGTGTATTTCTGCCATTCACCTGCTCTGGACCTTTTATTTTATACTGGCTTGATTTTATCGCTGAATCATCTACATGGGACTCCTAATCCTTTCTTTTTGAGATGGTGTGTGTTGACTAGTTACTACCTGTAGCTCTTAGTTCTCTCTTCCATGGAGGCTAGCTGGTGCTGAAAAGGCGTCAGTGTCGGCACTAAGCTGAGCTCCCCATGGATCCTGCTAAGTGCCTCGTATCAGTCTTCCAGGCATTCAACGCTAAATCCTGCTGAGAGTTCAATAAATCCTCACTCACTTCATCACACCGTCAATAATTTGACAAAGGCTTCTGAAGTGGTAGTACATGTACAGTTATATCTTGATTCGATAAGTACTCGACCCCCTGAGTCAATACATGTTAGAATCACCTTTAGCAGTGATTACAGCTGTGAATGTTTCTGGGTAAGTCTCTAAGAGCTTTTCACACCTGGGTTGTGCAAAATTTGCCTATTATTCTTCTAAAAATTCTTCAAGCTCTGTCAAATTGGCTGTTGATCATCGCTAGACAACCATTTCAAGGTCTTGCCATAGATTTTCAAGCAGATTTAAGTCAAAACTGTAACTCAGCCACTCAGGAACATTCACTGTCTTCATGGTAAGCAACTCCAGTGTAGATTTAGCCTTGTGTTTAGGTTATTGTCCTGCTGAAAGGTGCATTAATCTCCCAGTGTCTGGTGGAAAGTAGACTGAACCAGGTTTTCTTCTACGATTTTGCCTGTGCTTAGCTCTATTCCATTTCAGAGATGAGGTAGTCATTCAAAACCATGTTAAACACTACTGCACACAGAGTGAGTCAATGCAACATATTATGTGACTTGTTTTTTTGGGGGGACTCTCTGTTGTTCCATGTAGTGAATCTGTTATTCAATGCGTTTGAATGGGCTAATAGCAGTAAGGCCAAAAATAATTTTTCATCAATAATAATATAGATTTTTTTTATACTTCAAGGGGTCTTAAAATTCAAAATCAAATAGGTAAAATATCTTAAACAATCCCATATAGCTTAGTAGAACCCCCCTTAGACAGGGCTTAGACTCTTATGGGAAAAGCACATTTTTACTCCTGAACTTATTTAGGCTTGCCATAACAAAGGGGTTGAATACTTATTGACTCAAGACATTTCAGCGTTTCATTTTTAAATAATATGTTGTTTTTTAAAAATCAAAAAACATAATTCTATGACATTATGGGGTAGTAGGGGTGCTGGAAGTGTTGCAGCACCCCCTGATAAATATATTTTCCCCTGAACAGACATAAATAAAAGCATTCAAAATACTATACCAGAAAGCATCATTTAGCCACAGAGGATCATTAGCTTCTAAAACAACTAATTGCTGTGGATTAAAGATTTATCACAAGCACTTACAGTTGGGAAGGCCGTAATATGAGCTGCACACGCACCAAATATAGAACAGCTTGTTGTGTTGTGGCCAGAGGCATCATGCCCATTATTCATGTTTTATTCATTCTTAACTAAACTTCATTTTTAAGCCCATATTTTATCGTAATTATTTATAAAAAGCCACAGGAGGCTGCTGAGCAGAGGACAGCTCATAATAATGGCTGGAAGGGAGTGAATGGAATTAAACAAATGGTTTCCATGAGTTCATAAGTTTGATACAATTCCAGCCATTACTAAGAGCCTGTCCTCCCCAATTAAGGTGCCACCAACCTCCTGTGCTGTCAACTGCATCGTTTATGCAGCAGTATCATCAGTGGAGGAGGAGAGAGTGTAGAGCAGGGCTCTCCAATCCTGTTCCTGGAGAGCTTCTGTCCTGTAGCTTTTCACTCCAACCTGAATTTGATCAAGCTATGTAGCCTATTGATTCCTTCTTGATGAAAGATAAAACAAAAAGCTTTTGTTGTTTCTCTGTAATAATAGCCTCCTAGCAATTTTATGAAGATGGCTTTAGCTAGCCAGCTAGATCTGTTCCCGATCTCCCAGCCTCATAACTAGCTACCAAACCATTTCAGGCTATCAATCAAGTTAAGAGTAGCTTGCCTATCTTAGCTGGCATTCCTTCTGGCAATGTTGCTAGACTATAGAAAAGCAAGCAATTAATAAATAAGACTCCTTTCAATCTTTTACTCAGATTTGAGCAAAAATGCATAGAAGCATATTTAGGGTTATGATACTCTACAACAGTGTTGCAGTTGTACTAAACAACTAAGGAAAATAAGTTCTCAAATAATCAATGTTCATCAATTAAAATTACAATTGAACAGGTTAAAAGGTATGCTTCGATAACCTACACAGAAAAATATACATATTTTTTACATAGAATTGGGCATAATGATTATAGTTCTATATTACAGGAAAAAGCTGTTACAGTTGTTTGAAAAATGCTAAATTATCTATCTTCTGAAGGGGGTGGATCAGCACACCTACGGACCACACTCATCCATCCACACAGACTTTGTGTCCCCTCTAAAATAATGGGTGCATGACGCCCCTTGTTGTGGCCATAGACATATAATCCATAGAAGGGTTTTGGAACCTCGAACCCTGGCTATTTGACTGTTAAACTCATGGGTTCACTAACAATGGCTGCCAGTCCTGACTTGAATGGAATCTGCAATCTATGGATTATGTTTCTTTTGTTGGTTGTAGCTGTCATTTGCCCTTTCGCAAATTTCTAAATACAATCACGAGAAAAACATACCATTTGGAAAGCCTACTGCTGAAAAGAGAAGACTAATCTGTCTGAAGAAGCTAACAAATGTATCCCCTCCACCCCGGTATATAAGCGTTCTCCCCTCTCTATGTCTCCAATGTCTTTAGCACATTCTTATCACTCAGAGCCAGCCGTGTCTTTCATTGTGGGACGGAGGGCATTGTGAATGGCTCCTCAGGAACCTGGCTAGGTGCCCACAATAAATGGCAACGAAGACCTTATTTAAATGGGCAGACAAACATAATTAAGTTGCAAATAGCAGCATTTACACAACACTTTCCAGGCTTTGGGCGTGAGGGTTTTGAAGGATAAGAGTCCTGCATGGTTATGTTTTTAAATTTTTTATTTAACTAGGCAATTCAGTTAAGAACAAATTCTTATTTTCAATGACAGCCTAGGAACAGTGGGTTAACTGCCTGTTCAGGGGCAGAACGACAGATTTGTACCTTGTCAGCTTGGGGGTTTGAACTCGCAACCTTCCGGTTACTAGTCCAACACTCTAACCACTAGGCTACCCTGCCGCCCCATGTGCACAATGTAAGCTTCAAATCTAAGGGCAGAGGTTAATAAAGAGAAAATCTTGCCGAGAACACTTAGCTGCAGCTTAACGTCATCTCACATCAGAGGGCAACATCCTCTAGCTGCAAAAACAGCCCTCACAATGCATAATAGACTGTATTACTGACAACAACAGCACTAAATCTATCATAAGTTTTTTTGTGATAATCATCAATCTCTCTTAGCTGTGCCCTGGCTACATTATGCATCATGGATGAACAGCATCCATTTCCCCTGTATTAAGCTCTTGGTTGAGATGAGTTGCATTGCCTAAAAGCAGGTCATAAATACATACACCACACAGTGGATACTGATCCTTGAGGATACTGGATGTCAAAAGACAGGAACATAAGGTGACGGATAAGAACATGTACCTGTTAAAGGCCCTGATTACGCAACACACGTGCACCCCTCTTTTCCATAACAGAGCTGAATATGTAGGTCAGAGGCCCTGACCTCTGTCAACATACTGATCATCACAAAGCCTCATAACCCACACAGGTCATACAGCTAAGTCTATATTGCAGAGAGCTAAGGTCAAACCACGTGCTTTGTTCCTCTGTGTTGAACATCTTAAACATGTCGGTATTACATGAGCTTCTACATCTACAGGTTAAACCACTTCAGATTCATGGACATCCTCCACCCTCTCAATCACACACAACACAATATGTCTGGCCAATGTGCTTGTGGTGGGAAGCTTTTATAAGTATGTTACAGTATTAGTGACCACGTTGAAATGACACAACATCTAATTCCCCTTGTGTTATGATGGTTAAGTGACACACGTGATGCTCTCATGGCCAAATCCAGCTCTTCTGTCCTAATTGTTGTTTTTTTGCTGACGGCGCCTAGCTGAGCCATCTGGCTGAGTGGTTGTGAAGAGCGCTTCTGGGCAGCTATCAAACGGATGCAGTAAAATTATTTATATACTTGAGCTGTATAAGTGGGGTCAAGAGACACGATAGACAGAAAATTACAACTAATATTATGCCATTTAGCAGACACTTTTATCCCAAAGCCACTTACAGACGTGTGTATACATTTTACATACAGCATGGGTGGCCCGGAATTGAACCCACGACTTGGCGTTGCCAGCGCCATACTCTACCGACTGACTTCATGAAACGGAAGTGACTTTAGAAACGTATGACACCAGAGGGGATAATCCCTAAAACTCTTGATTGAGTCTACCAAGGTTATTCACAAAAGGATGACATTCCTGCAGTATGGCAAAGAAATAAATCACATTTCCTCTTATTCAATCTAAATCAGTAAACCGCATTCAGAGGATAAGTTCAAGTAACTACAGTTCCTTCTTCACATGGAGGAAAGTCTTTTTTTCAGTTCTGTCCCTACTTTAGATCCATTCAGGGAAAGGCTACATGAGTGTACAACAATACATCTACAATCTTTGTGGTCATAATGTCCCAACCAAGCCAACGGGCTACTGCTGATAACACACTGTGTGGCAACAGCAACCCATTGACACATGCAAGTGGCTGATATTGTCACTGACCTTAGTTCTTTTGTTATGTCTTTGTTTTAGTATGGTCAGAGCGTGAGTTGGGTGGGTTGTCTATGTTCCTTTTCTATGATTTGGTATTTCTGTGTTTGGCCTGGTATGGTTCTCAATCAGAGGCAGCTGTCATTCGTTGTCCCTGATTGAGAACCATACTTAGGTAGCCTGGTTTCATTGCATTGTTACACAACTAAACCCTCAAGTGATTATTTGTTAAGCTTATCATTTATATATACCTAGATCAAAGTATTTAAAGTATGAATACAATATCGTGGTAACATTGCCCTCAAACCCAATGGTGCAACACCAGAGGGAGAGAAAGTGACAAGAGTAGAAAGTAGTAGGACAGAACTAACCCTTGATTACAAAACACAGTTGTCCCATGTTTCCAATTGATATTTTCCAAGAGCAAGCAAAGGCAAGGAAGGTGGCAAAGAAAACCTCTTTATGTAGGAAAAAACCTTGAGAGGAAGCAGCCATTTGCAGGGGAATCTCATCCATCCTCTTCTCCTTGACCAGATAGAGCTTTGATTAGAATGTGTTTTACAGTGAAACTATATTCCCTGCCACTTATTACATTTTATACAAGGCATTATAAAGCTATGAATAAATCCATAAATATTACTAACAGATACATAGCCATGAGTGCTTATGTGGAATATAAAATATGATAACCATGTTTGTGTACTCAAGCCTAGTCCATCAATCTTGGTAGCCTCTAAAGCAGGACTTTACACTGAGTGTACAAAATATTAAGAAACTGTGAAAAACCCAGCAGCATTGCAGTTCTTGACACAAACCGTGCCTGGAACCTACTACCATACCCTCGTTCAAAGGCACTTCCCATTCACCCTCTGAATGGCACACATACACAATCCATGTCTCAACTATCTCAAAGCTTAAAAATCCTTCTTCAACCCGTCTCCTCCCCTTCATCTACACTGATTGAAGTGAATTTAATCAGGGACCTTAATAAGGGATCATAGCTTTCCCTGGATTCCCCTGGCCAGTCTATGTCATGGAAAGAGCAGATATTCTTAATGTTTTGTACACTCAGTGTATATAGACATGTGTATTATTTTGATTCTCGGATGGTACTGTTTGGACCTTACTCCTTAAAGTTGTTTGGGTCAAACTAGCATGCTGCTAATGATCTGACCTCCAATAGCTCTCCACATTAAATGTGCCATAGCAGTTTGGCATATGCCTTCATATATCCTGCCAAGCTCTTTCCCTGAGGTTATATCTAGCAGGGAAGGAACATGGAGTAAGTCCACCGTGACCTGGTAGAACCAGGTATTTCATAACAGAGCATCAAGGGATATAGTGAATGGATGTTATGTAGAAACAGGTCATGAGGCCTGGAGGAGAAAAACACTCTAATGCCCAGCTTTGCCTGCCCTGCTGTGATTCTTGGGAGTCCCTGCAATCAACATTATCCAATGTGGATACAAAACATGTTGTAGACTGAGCCTCTTCAGGGCTCTGGGGTGGATCATTAGCCCCACTTCAAACTGAAAGCCAGACGTAGGTAGGTGTTGTTTACTGTATCCTAGGGTCATCTCCATGTTTATTTGTTTTTCAAATAAATAAAAATGTAGGCCTATAGGGAAGAATCCATCTAGGGCTAGTCAGAGGGCCGTGTTTTCTTTGTAAATACATTTGATCATAAATGTGCTGTCTAGGGTCTCCATGGTGACCAACAGCAGTTGTGAGGTAACCATGCTGTTATGAAAGACCCGCGGCCTACTGTTGAGCCTCATTCAGAATCAGGCTTCACCCAATCAAATCTTGTTCAGTCTCTGAGCCTCAAAATTCAATTCCACATACATTACATCATCCTATAAGGTCTTGCTCCACTCGATGCTTGTCGAATGGAATAAATCTTTCTTCTAGATCAACGTGAGCATTAGCGGCTTTGAAACTTAGGTCATTGAAAACTTGATGAGCGATAAAAGGACTGTCTATAATCTTGTAATAGAAGCTCTTTAAAATACAAAATGAACTTTTGTGTACTTTTTAGCTAGTAACTTTGAAAGTAGCAATCACAAGCCAAAAATGGTCCCCAAAAATTGCATACTACCTCACATATGTGCAGATAGGTGCACCACGTCATCACTCTCTCTATCTCTTGCTCTCTCTGCTGTGTCCACTGAGCCGTTGGGCCACCCTGCAACTTCATTGGATAATGCTGGGCAGGCCTCTTGCTAGCTGTCACTCAAATGGCAAGGGGCTGAACCACATTGACTGGAACTCAAATTGCTAAAGGGCTGGCACACGTGGTCCAAGCTCGCAGTACTCTAAATGGCGGGCACAGCTTCCAGAAAACAGTCACCTTCAAACTAGGGATTTCGTGGCTAATTGAGGTTAAGACAGTAATTCCGCTCATAGAATATGCATGTACGAATGTATGAACAACACATTGATACATCTAGCCCAAAACAGGAGGTTTAAAAAATACTTATTAGTCGCCAAAGTACCAGTGCATGTCTTTAATTTAAATAAACCAGCATACTCAATGAACTATGTATGATATGAGGAAGTAATCTGATGGGACACAGACAGTCTGGTGGTGAAATATCCTCCTGACCTTGGTCAGAGAGGAAGAGGTAAAGCGAGAGGGATAACTGGGCCCAAAATCTGTCTTCTCGAGTAGGTTGCGTTTTGAAAGTATTGAATTTGGTTAACAAAAAATTTAATGGCTTATTTCCTACGTGTGGCTCATTTGATTGAATAGACATTTCGTAATGCCTAGGTTGTTACGAGTGTACTGATATAAGTAGGACACGTGACATCCCGGCAACTTTTAGAACAAAAAAAAACGTTATATCGGAGTTGTACCTGTTGTTCATGTGCATATCTGCCCTCTCATTGGCTAGAATAGTCCCACCTGATCTTTGCCTGCTCCCGAATGCCTTCCATTTTTGAAGTAATTTATTTTCATTGTTAGAGCGGCCACTTGAGTATCTGGTAAATATAATAGATAATATGTGCCTTGGTTGGCTCTAGTGTTGTGATGATGCTCCTCATATGAGAACAGCCTCATCATACCCTTGTAGTCACTGACGGAACGTCATATTTCAGAAAGAACGGCACTCTGAGATGAGCTGCAGCAGCACGTCTGTCTGCTTAATAAAGTGGTAAACCTGGATCAGCAGATAAAACGCCCCTGCCATGCTATAGTGCCTATGCTAACAATAAAGCAAGGATTCAAGGTCATGTTTGTGTACCTTACAGGCTAACCTTCACAAGGTTTTCACACACTGTTGCTGGTATTTTGGCCCATTCCTCCATGCAGACCTCCTATAGAGCAGTGATGTTTTGGGGCTGTTGCTGGGCAACACGGACTTTCAACTCCCTCCAAAGATTTTCTATGGGGTTGAGATCTGGAGACTGGCTAGGCCACTCCAGGACCTTGAAATGCTTCTTACGAAGCCACTCCTTCGTTGCCCGGGCGGTGTGTTTGGGATCATTGTCATGCTGAAAGACCCAGCCACGTTTCATCTTCAATGTCCTTGCTGATGGAAGGAGGTTTTCTCTTAAAATGTCACGATACATGGCTCCATTCATTCTTTCCTTTACACGGATCAGTCGTCCTGGTTCCTTTGCAGAAAAACAGCTCCAAAGCATGATGTTTCCACCCCCATGCTTCACAGTAGGTATGGTGTTCTTTGGATGCAACTCAGCATTCTTTGTCCTCCAAACACGACGAGTTGAGTTTTTACCAAAAAGTTATATTTTGGTTTCATCTGATCATATGACATTCTCCCAATCTTCTTCTGGATCATCCAAATGCTCTCTAGCAAACTTCAGACGGGCATGGACATGTACTGGCTTAAGCAGGGGGACACGTCTGGCACTGCAGGATTTGAGTCCCTGGCGCCGTAGTGTGTTACTGATGGTTGGTTTGTTCCCAGCTCTCTGCAGGTCATTCACTAGGTCCCCCCGTGTGGTTCTGGGA
The DNA here is from genome assembly GCF_002021735.2 of Oncorhynchus kisutch. Classification (NCBI taxonomy): domain Eukaryota; kingdom Metazoa; phylum Chordata; class Actinopteri; order Salmoniformes; family Salmonidae; genus Oncorhynchus; species Oncorhynchus kisutch. Next base: position 78,473,061 of record NC_034179.2, on the reverse strand, counting down.
TTTTTGCTCACCGTTCTTGTGATCATTTTGACCTCACGGGGTGAGATCTTGCGTGGAGCCCCGAGGGAGATTATCAGTGGTCTTGTATGTCTTCCATTTCCTAATAATTGCTCCCACAGTTGGTTTCTTCAAACCAAGCTGCTTACCTACTGCAGATTCGTCTTCCCAGCCTGGTGCAGGTCTACAATTTTGTTTCTGGTGTCCTTTGACAGCTCTTCGGTCTTGGCCATAGTGGAGTTTGGAGTGTGACTGTTTGATGTTGTGGACAGGTGTCTTTTATACTGATAACAAGTTCAAACAGGTGCCATTAATACAGGTAACGAGTGGAGGACAGAGGAGCCTCTTAAAGAAGAAGTTACAGGTCTGTGAGAGCCAGAAATCTTGCTTGTTTGTTATTGAGCAAATACTTATTTTCCACCATAATTTGCAAAGAAATTCATTTAAAATCCTGTCGTAGTTGAAGTGTACCTATGATGAAAATTACAGGCCTCTCTCATCTTTTTAAGTGGGAGAACTTGCACAATTGGTGGCTGACTAAATACTTTTTTGCCCCACTGTATGCAGGCAGGTTTAAACGTGAGGAGATATAAAACATTGATGAAAATCCCTCCGGTCTTTAAAAAGAATGTGGAAGTACTTCTGAACTTCAGGGAGTAAGGTGGATAAGGGAAAACGTTTGATCAAACTTTCCTTTGTCATCTGTTCTGGAGTATAACTGTAGAGGTGACGCATCTGAAATCTGGCAACTCAATACTGTACATTACCATACCCTAGGACATATAGCACCTGTATGTCACAATGTATAAACACTTAGAAAAAAGGGTTCCAAAAGGGTTCTGTGGCTGTCCCCATAGGAGAACTCTTTTTCGTTCCATGTACAACTATTAGGGGTTCCATGTATTACCTTCTATGGAAAGGGTTCTACCTGGAACCAAAAGGTGTTCTTCAAAGGTTCTCCTATGGAGACAGCCAAATAACCCTTTTTGGTTCTAGATAGCACCTTTTTTTCTAAGAGTGTATGCAAGGATGATCCATATGGCTTTCTCATTTTCCCTTTGAAGAGTATGGTTGCTCTTACCTGTCTGTTGTTCGTTCAAGACCCAAGGACCACGGTTACGGTGTGTCCATTCTGTTCAACTGCCTAGCCTGCTCTTGATACATTTCCTCTCCCTGTGTTGTCTAAGCAGAGCAGCTGTTGAAACTTAGAGCCTATAGGGAATCAGACAAGTGGTGCTGTTATTTCTTTCATCAGCATGCTGTCACCTCCCAGACATTGACAAATGTATGTAAAAAAAACAAGACAGCTTTCTAACTTTATAGATATAGAGGCCTGCTGTCTCTCTTTATCAACAAGGAGAAACTTTCAGAGATACAGAAATGCATTGTGCAATATATTTTCTTTGGCATTGTCAAAATATTCACATCTAGGCTTCCCAGGTGGCGCAGTGGTTAAGGGCGATGTGCTGCAGCGCCTGCTGTGCCACCAGAGACTCTGGGTTCGCACTCAGGCTCTGTCGTAACCGGCCGCGACCGGGAGGTCCGTGGGGCAACGCACAATTGGCCTAGCGTCATCCGGGTTAGGGAGGGATTGGTCAGTAGGGATATCCTTGTCTCATCGTGCACCAGCGACTCCTGTGGCTGGCCGGGCTCAGTGCGCGCTAACCAAGGTTGCCAGGTGCACGGTGTTTCCTCCGACACATTGGTGCGGCTGGCTTTCGGGTTGGATGCGCGCTGTGTTAAGAAGCAGTGCGGCTTGGTTGGGTTGTGTATCGGAGGACGCATGACTTTCAACCTTCGTCTCTCCCGAGCCCATACGGGAGTTGAAGCGATGAGACAAGATAGTAGCTACTAAACAGTTGGATACCACGAAATTGGGGAGAAAATGGGATAAAAATAAATAAAGAAAATATTCACATCTATAGCAAGAAATTGTAAAAGAAAATAAAGATGAAATGTAGATCCCTGTGGCAAACAGATAAACAGATGTTCAGATGCTGCTGCTGTTGTTCAGGTACCATAGCAACACAGTCCTCAGGGTCTGGGCTTGACAACAAAATCTCCCAGCAGGCACTCATTACCGATTAACACATCTCAGCACTTGATATATATATATATATATAGACACACACACACACACAGCCCCTAAGTTGTACCCACATGTGAGCCAGCGTGGTGAGGGCCTGAGGTTCCACAGAGTGAGAGGGACAAAGGAAGGTCATTCATGTCTCAGAGCTCCGGTAGTGCCCTATCAGACACAGACACAAACAGACAACAACATACCATTGACATTTATGAGGTCTCTATTCCCTCGTAGGCAGTTTGGAAAAATTATTGCTCATGCCAAATGTTATGTTAAGAACAGAGCTGACCCTCACGAGGAGTCAAATCAAAGAGGAGTCACTGTCAGCAAATCTCTAATCAAAAGGGGTTATATTCAGTACAGTACACCATCAACACAAACTGACATAGTAACCTGGGGCCCATTACATTTCCTACTGAGCTGGTGTGATGTATTTAACCCTCACTGGAGTGTTAAAGGGGCAATCTGCAGTTACTGCCTCCATTTTTGGACTAATAAATTAATAATATGTACCCATTGATTATTGAAGAATATAACTTAGTTCAACTGTCGTACCCCATCAGAACGAAAAATATAAGTTTGTTTTACTCCAATGTTTGTAAACAATGTAAATGTAAACAAAAACTATAGCAGGGATCATCGACTAGTTTCAGCCGCGGGATGAATTTTTCTTGAGCGGAATGTCAGGGGGCTCGAACTAGCACTGACTTTACTGATAGCTACTTTATTGAGGAAAAATGTACTTATTATGACTGTGATATGTGGTTGTCCCACCTAGCTATCTTCAAATGAATGTACTAACTGTAAGTCACTCTGAATAATAGTGTCTGCTAAATGACAAAACATTTACATTTGTATACGATCACATACAGTATATATATATATATCTCTATTATATTATTGGGGCGGCAGGTAGCCTAGTGGTTAGAGCGTTGGGCCAGTAACCGAAAGGTTGTAAGATCAAATCCCTGAGCTGACAAGGTACAAAGCTGTCGTTCTGCCCCTGAACAAGGCAGTTAACCCACTATTCCTCATTGAAAATAAGAATTTGTTCTTAACTGACTTGCCTAGTTAAATAAATGTTGTTTTTTTAAATATGCATGGGAATATTTTGGAACAGATTTCCAAAATTAATATCACTTGTAGATGATTTGCTGTTTTTTCCCTTCTTTTAAGTTAAAAAAAAAATGTTAAAGTATAATTTTGATATCATGGAAGGTCAGTCCTTGCATCCATAGCTAATATCTATGAATTTGAATGTTTACATTTCTCCAGCCCCATCCCTCAGCCTTTTACCGAAACAGTGGCAGGAGCATGGTTTGTTATTGTTTCAACTGCTGATTGGCACTGTAAAGACGTGTATGTTGTCTGTGAGAACTGTCTCAGAGCTACTCTACTGTATTACTACTATGGTGATTGGGGAAGGTTTGTATGAGGACTAGGAGGGCAGAGGCAAATGGGTTTGGAAGTCCGCACACATACACTTTTACCACTGTATGTATTTCTGTGGATTGAATAAATGTTTTGAAATGAACAATACTAAGTCATTGAAATGAAAATAGTGATGCTATGACAAACTGCTGGGTGCCATGGACACCACATCAGTTCAGAACATTATCTAAACGAAAGAGAGAGAAGCAGAGGTCACGGGGAGCTTTATCTTACGATGTCAGATCATTTAATGGTTCCTAGTCAGAAAAGGCTAATTTAACGGCACAGGCTGAGATCAGTCATAAGATTCTCTCACATTCAGAAGAATAATACCATTCTAAACATTATAATGACCTAATTATACTGGCTCAGTGGCCACGGGGTCTTAAAGAGAACTAGGCTGAATGAGAAATTTTGATTAAGTGGTAGTGAGGTGACTGCGAATTTGTCCATCTTCCATTTAATCAGAAGTAATCTGCAGCTTTATTTTTATGTAATGATCCCAAAGTTTTGATAGATATTCATTCAAATGTTTGAGGGGGAAACTAAACATTTGTTTGGTGTGCTGGAGTATCCTCTCTCAACATGTTCCACAGAAAAACTTGGTCACAATTTGTTTAATAAAATACAATGGAAAAATAACAGCTCTGACTTCTTGTTTTCAGACTTTTCTGAATAATTTCTACATTGAAATAGAGTAGCAAAACAACACAGTATGAAACTGTTGCTGGTCAAACCACAGACATTTCAGTGTAAACTTTGGGACTTTTTCAATATCAATATTTTAACCCAAGTTCCACCCGATATGACATTCTGTGAATATTGATATAGTTCAAGGAGTCCAGCTAGACTTTACAGATTTTGCAGATGAATGTTGAATAGCCCTTGCACTCTGTATTCAATACTGAACAAAAATATAAATGCAACATGCAACAATATTACTGATTTACAGTTCATATGAGGAAATCAATCCATTTAAATAAATTAGGCCCTAATCTAAACTAATCTAATAATGCTGCGGTGCTATCAGGACTCCAGACTGCAACACTTATATCATACAAATCCAATTAAAGCTAGAAGTCTTCAAACGATCCCAAAGTGGGTCAGTCCTAAAGAGAGGCGCGGCTTCACGTGATGGTTCTGACGTTACATTCTGGATGATTCATACGGGGTCAATTCTCTGGCAGCGGAATAGAGAAGATTCCAGAGTGTGCTTTATATCATCCGATGCACCAAAAAGGAGATAACTACTCAGAATTATGGAGCTTCTCAAGTCTGTGACTAATGATGAATGACCTCATTATTGTACATATTCTATAGCAGGCTCTCCTACTCTCCTCATCTTGGATTCCTGTGTGTGACCTACAGATGTCGGATGTTAATTTGACCCCTTTAATCGCAGGAGGAGAATAATCCCGCAGCAGGAAAATTTGAATATCTGGAGAAATATTTCAAATTGTTGCCAGGGGGCAGCTGGAAGTAGTGTTTGTATACAATGCAGTATCATACCTCCATTGTACCTTCTGCAGGCTACGCGCAGGCTACAGCGCGTCGCTTGTGAATTCATATGTGGATTATAATAAATTAACATATTTGTTGGAGGTAAATGTATATTTTGTTAAGAAAAATAGTTTTTTTTTAGATCAATTGTTTCATTATATGTTGAAGGCAAGCAATAAGCAGAATAAATTCTTGGTTTCCTCAGTGCCTGTGGGTCCAGTGGTTACAGCAACTGACCCTGGCACACATACGCCCAAGTCGGCATGGGCTTGAATCAGGCTCACTTCCCTTTGACTTATGGATGAACTTATATTTCTGACACAGGGTTAAAACAGAAACAACTCAAAAGGTTAACAGTTTAGGCATTCATTCTGAGTGGTTAAGGTTAGGGCTATGGTTTGGGGAAGGCTTAAAACAAAATAATGAAAAATGCATGCCTATGTTTCATCAGTATTCATTAACTCAGCAAAAAAAGAAACGTCCTCTCACTGTCAATTGCGTTTATTTTCAGCAAACTTTACATGTGTAAATATTTGTATGAACATAACAAGATTCAACAACTGAGACATACACTGAACAAGTTCCACAGACATGTGACTAACAGAAATTGAATAATGTGTCCCTGAACAAAGTGGGGGTCAAAATCAAAAGTAACAGTCAGTATTTGGTGTGGCCACTAGCTGCATTAATTACTGCAGTGCATCTCCTCCTCATGGACTGCACCAGATTTGCCATTTCTTGCTGTGAGATGTTACCCTACGCTTCCACCAAGGCACCTGCAAGTTCCCTGACATTTCTGGGGGGAATGGCCCTAGCCCTAGCCCTCACCCTTCGATCCAACAGGTCCCAGACGTGCTCAATGGGATTGAGATCCGGGTTCTTAGCTGGCCATGGCAGAACACTGACATTCCTGTCTTGTAGGAAATCACGCACAGGATGTGCAGTATGCCTGGTGGCATTGTCATGCTGGAGGGTCATGTCAGGATGAGCCTGCAGGAAGGATACCACATGAGGGAGGAGGATGTCTTCCCTGTAACGCACAGCATTGAGATTGCCTGCAATGACAACAAGCTCAGTCCAATGATGCTGTGACACACCGCCCAAGACCATGACGGACCCTCCACCTCCAAATCGATCCTGCTCCAGAGTACAGGCCTCGGTGTAACGCTCATTCCTTCGACGATAAACGCAAATCCGACCATCACTCCTGGTGAGACAAAACTGCGGCTCGTCAGTGAAGAGCACTTTTTGCCAGTCCTGTCTGGTCCAGCGACGGTGGGTTTGTGCCCATAGAAGACATTGTTGCCGGTGATGTCTGGTGAGGACCTGCCTTACAACAGGACTACAACCCCTCAGTCCAGCCTCTCTCAGTCTATTACAGACAGTCTGAGGACTGATGGAGGGATTGTGCGTTCCTGGTGTAACTTGTTGTTGTTGCCATCCTGTACCTGTCCCGCAGGTGTGCTGTTCGGATGTACCGATTCTGTGCAGGTGTTGTTACATGTGGTCTGCCACTGTGAGGACGATCATCTGTCCGTAATGTCACCCTGTACTGCTGTCTTAGGCGTCTCACAGTACGGACATTGCAATTTATTGCCTTGGCCACATCTACAGTCCTCATACCTCCTTGCAGTATGCCTAAGAAACGTTCATGCAGATGAGCAGGGACCCTGAGCATCTTTCTTTTGGTGTTTTTCAGAGTCAGTAGAAAGGCCTCTTTAGTGTCCTAAGTTTTCATAACTGTGACCTTAATTGCCTACCGTCTGTATGCTGTTAGTGTCTTAACGACCGTTCCACAGGTGCATGTTCATTAATTGTTTATGGTTCATTGAACAAGAATGGGAAACAGTGTTTAAACCCTTTACAATGAAGATCTGTGAAGTTATTTGAATTTTTACAAATTACAGTGCCTTGCGAAAGTATTCGGCCCCTTGAACTTTGTGACCTTTTGCCACATTTCAGGCTTCAAACATAAAGATATAAAACTGTATTTTTTTGTGAAGAATCAACAACAAGTGGGACACAATTATGAAGTGGAACGACATTTATTGGATATTTCAAAAAAATTTAACAAATCAAAAACTGAAAAATTGGGCGTGCAAAATTATTCAGCCCCTTTACTTTCAGTACAGCAAACTCTCTCCAGAAGTTCAGTGAGGATCTCTGAATGATCCAATGTTGACCTAAATGACTAATGATGATAAATACAATCCACCTGTGTGTAATCAAGTCTCCGTATAAATGCACCTGCACTGTGATAGTCTCAGAGGTCCGTTAAAAGCGCAGAGAGCATCATGAAGAACAAGGAACACACCAGGCAGGTCCGAGATACTGTTGTGAAGAAGTTCAAAGCCGGATTTGGATACAAAAAGATTTCCTAAGCTTTAAACATCCCAAGGAGCACTGTGCAAGCGATAATATTGAAATGGAAGGAGTATCAGACCCCTGCAAATCTACCAAGACCTGGCCGTCCCTCTAAACTTTCAGCTCATACAAGGAGAAGACTGATCAGAGATGCAGCCAAGAGGCCCATGATCACTCTGGATGAACTGCAGAGATCTACAGCTGAGGTGGGAGACTCTGTCCATAGGACAACAATCAGTCGTATATTGCACAAATCTGGCCTTTATGGAAGAATGGCAAGAAGGATGGAGCCAAATACAGGACCATTCTGGAAGAAAACCTGATGGAGTCTGCAAAAGACCTGAGACTGGGACGGAGATTTGTCTTCCAACAAGACAATGATCCAAAACATAAAGCAAATCTACAATGGAATGGTTCAAAAATAAACATATCCAGGTGTTAGAATGGCCAAGTCAAAGTCCAGACCTGAATCCAATCGAGAATCTGTGGAAAGAACTGAAAACTGCTGTTCACAAATGCTCTCCATCCAACCTCACTGAGCTCGAGCTGTTTTGCAAGGAGGAATGGGAAAAAAATTCAGTCTCTCAATGTGCAAAACTGATAGAGACATACCCCAAGCAACTTACAGCTGTAATCGCAGCAAAAGGTGGCGCTACAAAGTATTAACTTAAGGGGGCTGAATAATTTTGCACGCCCAATTTTTCAGTTTTTGATTTGTTAAAAAAGTTTTAAATATCCAAAACATTTCGTTACACTTCATGATTGTGTCCCACTTGTTGTTGATTCTTCACAAAAAAATACAGTTTTATATCTTTATGTTTGAAGCCTGAAATGTGGCAAAAGGTCGCAAAGTTCAAGGGGGCCGAATACTTTCGCAAGGCACTGTATCTTTGAAAGACAGGGTCCTGAAAAGGGACGTTTCTTTTTATGCTGAGTTAGGTATTCTTAGTGCTTGCTAGAGCATTGTAGCACAGTGGTCTAAGCAGTGCACTCCAGCTCCGAGCCTCATGAGTTTACAGCCAGTGCTGGGTGATAATAGGCTGTGTTTACACAGGCAGCTCAATTCTATTATGGGTTTTCACACCTTTCATTATGTGACAAACGGGTAGCCTACAGAATGTAGCCTGTTGGCATATAATCAAATAACAAGGGGCCTATTGCAATCATCGATGGCACTAAATTATCATCAGCTGATGTCTCGTTATACCATCAATACCATTATTGGTCACCTCATTACCGCTCATTAAAAGATGATGTTGGTGTAACCCTTAGTCCTGCTTGCAACCAAATTCTTAAGATATGTTTGCCCTCTGGTTGGTATTGTAATCGGAACTTACTCCTTTTTGAACAATCTAAGGGTGATTTATCTATTTGACAAGCATTTTGTACAACAGAGCTAATGTATTTAATTGTTTACCACGGCAAATCAAAATGCTATTAAATTATTATAAAACAACGGTTGTTGATGTGTATGGATGCATTTAATTTTTGTACATTTCAATGTTGCGGTAATAGGACCTAGGCCTAGCGTTTGAGCGAGTGAGAGAGAAAATGATTTGGATAGCAAGAGAATTCTCTTTTTCAGGCACTCACTGGGCTCATTTGAAATTCCCGATGAACCAAGTTAAGATCCGACATATGTAAGTGATCGTCCCAATTTTTGAAAATAGTCTATTCCAATAAACACTAAAAATCTGAGAAACATTGTTAGTTTGTCCCAAAACGACATGTCTCATTCCACTCTTTTCTGAGTGTTCCCCCTGGAAAGGAGGGGTGGAGGTGTCTGAGTAGCAACCTGCATTGCTACTCGGATGAGTTCTGAGTGCACGATATCTAAGGAAGTCTCTAGGTTCTAATTGCCTGAGGTAGAGTATCTCATGATAAGCCGCAAACCACAGTATCTACCGAGAGAGTTTTAATCTGTATTTTTCGTAGCTGTCTACATACCACCACAGACCGATGCTGGCACTAAGACCGCACTCAGTGAGCTGTGTTCAGCCATAAACAAACAGGAAAGTGCTCATCGAGAGGCGGAGCTCCTAGTGGCCCGGGGATATTAATGCAGGAAAACTTAAATCTGTTGAACCAAATTTCTATCAGCATGTTAAATGTGAAACCAGATGTAAAAAACTATAGGCCACCTTTACTCCACACACAGAGATACGTACAAAGCTCTCACTCACTCTCCATTTGAGCAAATCTGAACATAATTCTATCCTCCTGATTCCTGCTTACAAAAAAATTAAAGCAGGAAGCCCCAGTGACTCGATCTATAAAAAAGTGGTCAGATGAAGCATATGCTAAACTACAGGAATGTTTTGCTAGCACAGACTGGAATATGTTCCGGGATTCTTCTGATAGCATTGAGAAGTATGCCACATCTGTCACTGGCTTCATCAATAAGTGCATTGATGACGTCGTCTCCACAGTGACTGTACGTACATACCCCAACCAGAAGCAATGGATTACAGGTAACATCCGCACTGAGGAAAAAGGCTAGAGCTGCCGCTTTCAAGGAGCGGGACTCTAACCCGGAAGCTTATAAGAAATCCTGCTATGCCCACCGACGAACCATCAAACAGGCAAAGCATCAATACAGGACTAAGATCGAATCATACTACACCGGCTCCGGCGTTCCTCGGATGTGGCAGGGCTTGCAAACCATTACAGACTACAAAGGGAAGCACAGCCAAGAGTTTCCCAGTGACACAAGCCTCCCAGCTAAACTACTTCTATGCACGCTTTGAGGCAAATAACGCTGAAACATGCATGAGAGCACCAGCTGCTCCAGACGACTGTGATCACGCTCTCCGCAGCCGATGTGAGCAAGACCTTTAAACAGGTCAACATTCACAAGGCCAGACGGAATACGAAGAGGTGTACAACGAGCATGCGCTGACCAATTGGCAAATGTCTTCACTGACATTTTCAACCTCTCCTTGTCCGAGTCTCTAATACCAACATGTTACAAGCAGACCACCATAGTCCCTGTGCCCAAAAACACTAAGGTAACCTGCCTAAATGACTACCGACCAATAGCACACACGTCTGTAGCCATGAAGTGCTTTGAAAGGCTGGTCATGGCTCACATCAACAACATTATCCATGTAATCTCTATTGCACTCCACACTGCCCTTTCCCACCTAGACAAAAGGAACACCTATGTGAGAATGCTATTCATTGATTACAGCTCAGCATTCAACACCATAGTCCCCTCAAAGCTCATCACTAAGCTAAGGACCCTGGGACTAAACATCTCCCTCTGCAACTGGATCCTGGACTTCCTGACAGGCCGCCCCCAGGTGCAAGGGTAGGTAACAACACATCCGCTATACTGATCCTCAACACAGGGGGACCTCATGGGTGTGTGCTCAATCCCATCCTGTACTCCCTGTTCACTCATGACTGCAGGGCCAGGCACAAATCCAACACCATCATTAAGTTTGCAGTTGACACAACAGTGGTAAGCCTGATCAGCAACAACGACGATACAGCCTATAGGGAGGAGGTCAGAGACCTGGCCATGTGGTGCCAGGACAACAACCTCTCCCTCAATGTGATAAAGACAAAGGAGCTGATTGTGGACTACAGGAAAAAGAGGACCGAGCACGCCCCATTCTCTTCGACGGGGCTGTAGTGGAGCAGGTTGAGAGCATCAAGTTCCTTGTTATTGTTATTGTTATTTTACAGCTGCCCTTCAATTACTTGTTCCTTTTATTTCTTATTCTTATTCAGATTTTTTAAACTGCATTGTTGGTTAGGGGCTTGTAAGTAAGCATTTCACTGTAACGCTGTTGTTTTCGGCACATGTGGGGCAGCAGGTAGCCTAGTGGTTAGAGCGTTGGACTAGTAACTGAAAGGCTGAAAGATCGAATCCCCAAGCTGACAAGGTAAAAATCTGTCGTTCTGCCCCTGAACAGGGCAGTTAACCCACTGTTCCTATGCCGTCATTGAAAATAAGAATTTGTTCTTAACTGACTTGCCTAGTTAAATAAAGGTAAAATATATATTTTTAAATGTGACTAATAAAATTTGATTTGGTAGAGTGGCCAGACAGAAGTCTCTCCTCAGTTAAAGGCACATGACAGCCTGCTTGGAGTATGCCAGAAGGCACCTAAAGACTCTCAGACCATGAGAAACAAGATTCTCTAGTCTGATGAAACCAAGATTGAACTCTTTGGCCTTAATGCCAAGTGTCACATCTGGAGAAAACCTGGCACCATCCCTACAGTGAAGCATGGTGGTGACAGTATCATGCAGTAGGGATGTTTTTCAGCAGCAGGGACTGGGAGACTAGTCCGGATCGAGGGAAAGATGAATGTAGCAAAGTACAGAGAGATCCTTGATGAAAACCTGCTCCAGAGCACTCAGGACCTCAGACTGGGGTGAAGTTTCACCTTCCAACAGGACAACGACCCTAAGCACACAGCCAAGACAATGCAGGAGTGGCTTTGGGACAAGGATCTGAATGTCCTTGAGTGGCCCAGCCAGAGCCCGGACTTGAACCTGATTGAACATCTCTGGAGAGACTTTAAAATAGCTGTGCAGCAATGCTCCCCATCCAACCTGACAGAGCTTGAGAGGATCTGCAAAGAATAACGGGAGAAACTCTACACATACAGGTGTGCCCCAATTTGTAGCGCCATACCCAAGAAGACATGAGGCTATAATCGCTGCCAAAGGTGCTTTAAGAAAGTACTCTGTAAATACTTATGTAAATGTAATATTTAAGTTTTTCATTCTTAATACATTTGCAACAATTTATAAAAACCTATTTTTGCTTTGTCATTATGGCGTATTGTGTGTAGATTGATGATGGGGAAAACCTATTTATTCCATTTTAGAATAATGCTGTAACGTAACAAAATGTGGAAAAGGTGAAGGTGTGAATACTTTCTGAATGCACAGTATAGTGTACGTCTGCTGCAGAGGAACAAGAGAGAGCCTTAGAACTGCTCAAAAGATGTTGGCACACCATTTAAAAAGAAGATGGAGAACAAGCTATAGGATGAGAAATACCAGAGTTTTGTCGCAGATAGAGCTGATTATTTTATTTATTTTTCACCAATTGATACTTGAAGTCACAGGATCGATATTAAATTGGCATACTCTACTGTATAGATTTTTCCCCCATCCCTACTTTAAAGCCTGGTCACCTCTGCCAACGCAAGTGACAGAGGACCAAGTACCCAAACACAATGGAACAATAAGAGCCGACAGAGCGTGCGACTGATGTGGTGTATTCACATCAACATACATACATCCTGTTAGCACTCAAAATAACATCCTATAACAAAGGCCTATAATCCTACCAGCTAAACATTACTTCACCACCTGTGTATATTGGTATTTTGGCTTACTAGATCAGGTTACTACATCATTTTTGCAGATCACTTCAGCAAAGGAACAGCTGCTTGCTACTGGCAACTGATCCTCTAGCCTACATCATTTATTCAATTTCCCTGCCATACATGTGCACTCCCTGTTTTTCAATGGCAATTTTCTGTGCATGCGAGCATCATGAGCTACACACACACACACACACACACGCAGGTAGCCTAGTGGTTAGAGCGTTGGGCCAGTAACCGAAAGGTTGCTAGAGCTGACAAGGTAAACATCTGTCGTTCTGCCCCTGAACAAGGCAGTTAACCCACTGTTCCTAGGCCTAGGCCGTTATTGTTCATTAGAACTTTTTCTTAACTGACTTGCCAAGTTAAATAAAGGTTAAATAAATAAGTACAAATAAAATAAACAAATAAAAAGGATTGCTTGCTGAACGCTTTGAGAGCCCATCCCCCTTCAACAGTGTGTTCTTAGAACAGGCTGTTCCTAACATCACCCATTCACACCCATGCATCATCACTTACACCTCTGGGGCCGTGAGAGCAACACACCAGCTCAGTATCACAGCCGCCGGGGGACTATATATTCTCTTTCGCTGTCGTTCTCCTAGTAGTGTTAGACATACAGAGGAATTTAGGGGGAAATTCTAAGTAAACACATACAGTGACAGGACTCTAATATTACTTTCTGGACTCTTTAATAACTGACAGAGTTGAGAGGGAGCTGAATTGCTGGGGGACACCGAGCCATCAGTAAACACAAGTTTCAATCTGGAAAGGACAGGACTTTTGAAAGGGCCAAAAAGTAACAGAAATGAGGCCAGACTAAGCGAGGAAACGTAGAACATTCAACTAAACAGGAGATTAATTCAACTAGATTTGACCTTCAGGTTGAATGTCTGGAGCCCAGGGAGGACTTTTTTTATTTGACAACTTCCTGTATGTGACAACTCTGCACCAGAAAATATATAAAACATGCCTTTGGATGACAGAGATGATGACTTGAGACAACAAGGCTGCTAGATTAAGCTAAAGGCATACACTTTCTACCCAACTCCACTCACCATTAGTAATAGGCATCACATCTGCCTTGAGAAGCAGCCTGGATGTTTTGTCTAGCTACCAGTTCCTCAACTTCTTCATAAGATCTTCAAAAGGGGAAGGTTTTCACCCTAGTTTTCACCCTAGTCATGAAACGTGAGAAACTGTGATAAGACTACTACAGACAGTCTCAATCCCATTTAGCACAATAGTACTCAAATGTGATGGCAATCACTCTATAACCCCCTCATATCACAATGCTGCCATAATGCTACTGAAAATTACAATAATTCAGAGAACAGCACATCAGTAATCAACGCTGTGAATAATGATGAGGTTAATAAGGCACAAATCCCTGCTCATTAAATAATTGTATCTGTTGTATCATAGCAACATTTTATAATCACAGCACAGTGAGTGAGCAAGCGAAGCCAAAACCAAAACCAATGATTGCAACGTTAAAAATAAATAAATAAAACGTTGTAATGAGGCTCTTTCAAGTGAATGATTGAGTATGACAGCTGAGTGCAAATCAAATCAAATGTTATGTCACATACGTGTGTTTAGAAGATGTTATTGCGGGTGTAGCAAAATGCTTGATTCTCTAGCGCCAACAGTGCAGTAATATCTAACAAGTAATATCTAACAATTTCACAACAATGCACACAAATCTAAAGTAAAGGACTGGAATTAAAAATATATAAATATTTTGACGGGTAATGTCAGAGCGGCATAGACTAAGAGACAGTAGAATAGGATAGAATACCATGTGTACATGAGTAATGAGATGAGTAATGCAAAATATGTAAACATTATTAAAGTGACTAGTGTGCCATTGCATGTAATATAGCAGGAGGGTCCACCCATGAAGACACACAGACAGACTCCTTAGCTGAGCGTTGAAGACAGAAGTCCTCCAGAAGAGAACTTTAGTGGAGAGGAAAGAGACTACAAAGCCAGCCGGTGAAGGGGGAGGGCAATGGGAAAATAAAGCCCTCTCTGCACAACACACTCATTGTCATTCCATGCAAATTCTCACTCAGTGTCTATGTGGCTTAACGAGAGCCTAAGTGGCCATGTGGGTGATTTGAGAGAAAGCCTCCTACGCCACGGCCAGTTGAGGGCGTACGTAGTGGGGCTCCCAGGTCCAGGCCGCCTCACACAGGACCAAAGGGAGAGATGAAAGAGCCACTCGACTTGGTCCTCAGTGCCAGACATGTGAGCTGGGCACTGGGATACACCAATCTATGGACCCCTATGATGAGCAATCCCACTGAGTGATGCAATACCCTCTCAATGTAAAGGGAACTCCCACTGTGACTCTGGCTTAACTGGGACACAGCAGGATGACAGAGACATAGAGATAAATTGCATGCAAGACGAATTGCATAAAAATGCATTGGGATTTGACTAAGTCAAAGTCTGGATCCTTCAACAAATTCCTATAAACAGTAATAGTGATTAACACAGACGTTTCCAGGACAGAATCCCTTTTACAGCGCTGTTATAACAACCTCCACTTTACCTGTTCAATCAGCTGTTCATTTAGATTGGCTATTAGAAATATGGATGCATTGACAATTCTGTAATGGAGAGGAAATCATGTATATTTAACAACATTTTATGCCATTTTCTCTGAGACAGTGACACAGTACCGGCATTTCCTCGAGTGGTGTGGTTCATTTGAGACCACAACCTTTCGAAACGTGCTGACCGTTTGGGTCTGGCGGGTCACAGAACGATGAGCATCAAATAACTAACCGGGATCCTGTGGGACGTGGAGGGCTGAGCTCGACTGACCACACAGACTGCTGGAAAGGTTTACAGGAAAAGCTAGGGTCTTACTGGAGAATCAGTAGAGCTGGTTTATTAAAAAAACTGAGCTCTTGAAGGCGCTCTCTCACACTGAGCTGAGGAATGGAGAGCAGAAGGACACAGAAGCCTGATAACCACTTGATAACCAGGCTGTGATAAAGAAGTAGCTGTATCCATAGATACACATATGTACTCTTTCGTACAGTATCTATGTCTATCAATAGCTCAAAGTACAGTATGTACTAAGGCAGAAGCCATACTCACAAAGATATTGGAATGTATCACACAATGCATCAAACATGCAAGCTCCCTTGTCAACACCTTTCGTAGGCATAAAATCAAGTGAGCTTTCAATAAATTCATTCTGCCGTGCTCACTCAAGGTCCTAAGTGTTGTAAAAGATGAGTGGTTAGTTGCTGGTCCTTTATGATCAGCATGGCATACCAATGATGTCATATAAGAAATTAACATGCAACTTGTGTTATCTTAATTTGATCTCTTGTTGCAGAGAATGTGGAATGCAAACTTGTACTGTTTGAGGTTTAAAAAGGCTTACAAAAGTTTGTCATTTCCACTTAATTTCAAACTTGATTTGTCCTCACAAAAAAATATTATCAACCCCTACAAAAATGGCCATTAATTATAATGATTCACATTTCATGTTGGTGCATGATTTACTTTCCTACTGTGAGAAACAGGTCAAATTAAGATCTGTACATACATATTGCATAAAAGAACAGTCAACATAGATTCTATAGTACACAAACACATAGGCTGATTTAACAGTCCCATACACAGAGCAGACAATTGCTTTTTGTGTGTGCAAAAGGTCTTATGAAAGTATATCATGGGTATACAAAAATCCTGGGTATACAAAAATCATCTCACTGCAAACAATGCATCCTACATACACCTGCTGGTTTGGGCTCACTCATATCCATCACCTCCCTCCTTCGCAATGGGATTCTGTCATTTGCATGAGTCTTTCTGATTGGCTGCTTTGAATTCACTCAAAGAGACACTTCACTCTCCTGATTGGACGAGAGCAGGAGGGGGCTTGGAATCTCTGATTGAGAAACACCATAAATAGCATGCACAGGCAACCAGACATACACAGATGCAACTGCCAGCTACTCTCAGTGATTTACTACTACAACCTACCACACTGTCCCTGTTCACTGACTAACTCCAGCAGCTTCTGCAGCAGAGTCCAACTTCTCCATCCTCTCAACAGGATCAAGGAGAGTTATTTTGTAACAAAATCAGAATTTTAAGTCTTCAAAAAGAAGACAGAGGAAGAGAGAGAGCCAGTGTTAGAGGAAGTGTGTCAGAGGAAGTCATCATGTCTCTAGAAGTGAAGGAAAAGACGGAGGTGCGTCTGGTGTTCCTGGGGGCGGCCGGCGTGGGGAAGACGGCCCTGATCAGCCGCTTCCTCCAGGACACATTCGAACCCAAGCACCGGCGCACCGTGGAGGAACTGCACAGCAAGGAGTTCGACATCGGAGGGGCCAAGGTCACCATCCACATCATGGACACCAGCGGCAGCTACTCCTTCCCAGCCATGAGGAAGCTCTGCATTCAGAACAGCGACGCGTTCGCCCTTGTGTACGCCATCAATGACCCTGACTCCCTGGAGGCTGTCAAGAGCCTGCGAGACGAGATCCTGGCTGTCAAAGAAGACAAGTTCACACCCATCGTGGTGGTCGGCAATAAGACAGACCGGCATGGCGAGAGGACGGTGTCCAGCGAAGACGTGCTGTCCACTGTGGAGCTGGACTGGAACAACAGCTTCTTGGAGACGTCTGCCAAGGAGAACAACAACGTACTGGAGGTGTTCAGGGAGCTGCTGCAACAAGCCAACCTGCCCAGCCGGCTGAGCCCCGCACTGAGACGACGCAGGGAGACCTTCCCCAAAGACGGCAACAAACGGCCCCCCATGAACAAGACCAACAGCTGCCTCATTTCCTAAGGCAGAGGGGCTGGAGGGGTCTGACAGACAGACAAAGACAGACAGGGGCCAGAGAGGCTGAGGATGGGGACCCGAAGCTGGGTCATTGTTACACACAAACACAGTGGTGTTGAATGTGCTACTACTGCTGCTGCTATAGACCGCGCTGCTGAGTTGGAGTCTGGCGGCTTCAATTCCCTGTAAGTCTCCTCATCTAACCATCCTAAGTATCTCCACCACAGCATTTCCACTGAAGTAGAGGAAAGGAACACTGACTGTTAAAGGGGAAGCGGAACTAATGACGTCACACAGGTGCGGGACATTGATAAAGCTGAAACTAAATGAAAAAAGTGCACTGAATGTCCTGAATGTGGTGGTGTCATTGTTAAAAATATACTATGACAGTGCAAAAGTGGCAATGAGCTTACTTTGTCAAGTTTTCAATCTATGTCCTACTATGTTACTGTTGTGTTTGCCTTTTGTAAGTGTCGATGGTGTTCACTTGCAATAACTGTGACGATAGACAGTTGTGACTAATTGGGCAAAAGCTGCATTTGGACATTGTGTCATGGGAGCTTTTTTATTCATCAAGTGAAGTTTCTTTGTGACAAATCTTTATTTTGCTTGTCATGGCAACAAAGCATAGTATGTGAGTCAACTCTGGTTGCGTTCCTCATTCTATAATACCAATTTGTTGTTTGGCAATATTCATATGCACTTGGAGTTATTTTGCACAGATATCATTATTTATTAAAAAACTTACAAAATGTGTTAAAATATAAATTATATAGAGTGTATTGTTTTTCTATTAATATTTGAAGTACATGTTGATGATTAAATCATGTTTATTCACCAAAACAGTATAACAAATACGTTATGGCTTTATTACTTGTTGTATATATATATTGTCTATTCATGATAAATAAAATATTATTATATATCAAAGTATTAGTCATGGTCATTTTCGGTGGACTCATTTTGGCAGGTGCTTATTGGAAACGAAAGTGCAATAAACTAATGGCCAAGTAATAACACATCTGGTATGAGGTGTGACAAGGACTTATTTATCATGCAAACATCAAACCTCTTTACTCAAGTCAAAACTCAACAAGCCAGAGACTGTATAACAGACTAGCCCAGAGATGATATTTCGAACAACTTACAAAGCAATACCCCCCAAAAATCTGTCAATTTCCAGTATGATTGCAGCAGAGACCTGGCAAAGCTCTGGAATAAATAAAAATAACATAAACAAGCATACAATCAACAAGACAGAAATGTGGTTATGCTGACAATAAAATCAGCTTCAGTACCAGGGGTGTAGAATCATCCCAAAACATACCAGTATCACAAATCCACTTCCTTAAAATTCACTTCCTCCCAAAACCGTCAACAGGTATCCTACCTCTTCAAGCATCTTCACCATCCTACCCATGCTAGATTACGGAGACGCAATTTTTAGATCGGCAGGTAAAGGTGTTCTCGAGCGGCTAGATGTTCTTTACCATTCGGCTATCAGATTTGCCACCAATGCTCCTTAAAGGACACATCAGTGCACTCTATGCTCCTCTGTAAACAGGTCATCTCTGTATACACGTCACAAGACCCACTGGTTGAAGCTTATTTATAAAACCCTCTTAGACCTCACTCCCCCCTATCTGAGATATCTACTGTAGCCCTCATCCTCCACATTCAACACCCGTTCTGCCAGTCACATTCTGTTAAAGGTCCCCAAAGCACACTCATCCCTGGGTCGCTCCTCTTTTCAGTTCACTGCAGCTAGTGACTGGAACAAGCTGCAAAAAACACTCAAACTGGACAGTTTTATCTCCATCTCTTCATTCAAAGACTCAATCATGGACACTCTTACTGACAGTTGTGGCTGCTTTGCGTGATGTATTGTTGTCTCTACCTTCTTGCCCTTTGTGCTGTTGTCTGAGCCCAATAATGTTTGTACCATGTTTTGTGTTGCTGCCATGTTGTTGTTGTCATGTTGTGTTGCTACCATGCTGTGTTGTCATGTGTCGCTGCCTTGCTATGTTGTCTTAGGTCTCTCTTTATGTAGTGTTGTGGTGTCTCTTGTCGTGATGTGTGTTTGGTCCTATATTATATTTTTTTATCCCAGCCCCCGTCCCCGCAGGAGGCCTTTTGGTAGGCCATCATTGTAAATAAGAATGTGTCCTTAACTGACTTGCCTAGCTAAATAAAAGATTAAATTATAATGTTAAAATGTCACCAGTTACAGTAAGTTGTCTCACATTACCCTCTAGTGGTAGGCCTATATGTTTTTGACATTGCTAGTCTGTCACACAACGCACCTTGAAATCTATGGGGAAACCTGCTAGTTAATACAAAACCTGGCCAGAGCAGAAATAAAATACTAGGGAACCTCTCACTGTGCCAGACAAAAGACCATTGTTTGTGCTGCTCGGCAGGATGTCAACTTGTTCCTCCAATGCCCAGATCATTGACATGGCTAGTAACAGAAACCATTCTGCAGGGAATCATGTCTAGGTTCCATATGAAAAGAGTGTGAAATTCTCACATAAGGATCTACTTTCCTGATCAATGCATCATTAACCTGACACTGCCACAAATAATGTCAGTTATATAATATTGTTGCATGGACATTAGCTATCTATGTGAACTTCCTGTAACTATCTGTATCAACAATTACCAGCAGATAATGTTTCCATAGTAACAATCAGAATCCAGTATAAGTGTACTTAATGAAAGTTAAGACTGTAACAACTGTGCTCTAGTGATAATTCTAATATATAATACTGTGCACACACATAAATATGTTTCCCCTTTCCAACCACACAAAGAGACATGGTGCATTGTTTCCCTCTGCCCAGACGAGGAAGTGACCTATGATCTGTGACACTCTAGTTCCTCTTTGGGTCCTGTTTAAACACACAGCTGTCGATGCACCAGCTAGTTCACACCACCAACACTCACCGACAGAGACCCACACTCAGGTGCGTACCACTCTCTCCGGGGTTGGAAGGGCTTCTGTTTACCATCTATCAAAACTTAAATGTACAATTTATTTTATAGGTGATGGGCCAACTTACAGCTCCTAAATATTATGTATGCAAATTATTTTCTGTGATCCAAGACTTCAAAGGGCCAACATCAGAAGTCAGCACTTCTAGTTAAGAGATTCTATTACTAGTCTATAATGTCTTTATCATACCTTTTTACAGTTCTTAGGAGTGGTGGTGAAGAATTTTAGCATGCGCATCCTTACCAATGCCTCCACTGCAAGGGATAAGAGTTTTCTAGTCCGTCTCTGCCCCTCGACTTGGTCAAAGCTCCTCAGTGATGAGTAGAAACCTGAGAAGTTTGGAACAAGTAAAGGGTCCCTGACTTCATCTGAAGAAGTTGTCTCACTGTACGGTCCACTCACTGCATTAGGTAGCTATACTACAACAACACAAACCAGAAGTAATGTTCTCTGATCAAAGCGTAGATAAAACTCAATGGTATTTTCCCCTGATCAAGTATAACAACTGACAATATTGGGATTGTACGATGGTCAAATAATTGTGTAACTACAAATCAATAGTTCTGGGATCTGATGAAGTTTGACCTGAATAATGTGAAGGGTTAATTTTAATAGAAGAGTAAATTGATTGTTAAGACTAGAGATACATTTTATTCTGGAGAATTGTAGTAACTGGTTACATTATTGAACACATAACAATTTTGTTCACCAATAAAAAGTCTGGCAAAAACAAATGAAGCCAAATGTTTATTTTAACTTACAAAAAATTGGATGCAGACACCAATTATTCGATTAAATCATAAACTCATAAAATAGGTTACATCAAGATCAGACAATGAGAGTGAAGTAACAAATCAATGTGCTATCGGAAGACATGGATATGAGTTGGCATAGCAACAGCTATTTCTCTCCAAGAAGGACCTTTCCTCATGTCTGTACCACACACAGGTAGTTAGCGGTTTACAATTAGCACATCCTACAGGATAACAAAGGAACGAATGTCAACAACAAAAGTAACAAAGAATGGTAAAGAGAAAGTTCTGTCAAACGGAATGTAACACATTTACATTTGCAGACTTTGCTGTACCAGAGACATAGGCACAAGCATTAAGAGCGGTTTTTCTTCACATACATTATGAATTTGGCTCAGAAACATATCTCCCTGAGCTTAAAGCTCCAACAGAGGGTTCAGACACAACTTCCCTTGAACATCAGTTTGACTATTAGTCCACATCTTTTCATAGGGGACACTAAATGGTAAAGGGTCACGATTACAATTTCTATCATCAAAACCATGACCTCAGCATGGACACATAATGCATATATTGTCAGTCTTTCTGAATGCCAATGAGAAGCAACAAGACTATATAGGAAAGTCTACTTCAGAGTCAGGATGTCATATCCCCCTTTAATATAAAAGGTTAAATCCATTCAGATCATCATGACATTTGTTAATTACACAGAGAACAGTTGACTGACTAGACCAATACAGTAACAATGACTAGGACAGTGTTTGGGATTCAAACATGGTGGGTCAAAATGTCCTAATCTGTGGCCTAATGTGTGGTGGTAGACAATACATGTGGTGTTATTAGATGTATTTGGTGAGTCAGCCTGAATTCACGAGGCTTAGGTGTCACACAGAACTGGTTGGGAGCTGCTGTACTAGGGTTCCTTTAGCTTTGTTCTCAGTAGGTTTTGCATTAACACACCTGCATCTAAATGCAAAGCAGTCACAGTGCTCGGTAGGCCTGGAGGGCCAGGGGGAAATGATTCAAGCAATAAGTGATGTTATTGGGAAGATACTTAAAGAGTGAAATAGGGTCAACCTCCTTCATAATGGAGAACTGAAGAAAAGTCATCATTAGATATGTTGACAGTGGCTAGACCAGGGGTGAGCAATCATTTTGGCTCGAGGGCCACATCGGGATTTCAACATTTATCAGAAGGCCACACAGATTTTTCCCAAAAGCAATTTGTGGGCCAGAAAAAGGTCAGTTTGAAAAAAAATATCAGTCTATTATAATATCTACATACTTTTTATCTAGCTTCAGACGTTCAAGAGTGGCCTGGAGTTTTTGACCCAACATAATATATATTTTTCCCACCCCTGGGCTAGACAAGGAAAGCTAGTTTTCATCATAACACTCACCCTACACCTTTTACTCAGGTGGGAAAAACAGTGAACAGTGAACCAACAAAATAACAAATCCCTTCATATCTTGAAGCATGGAGGAATTAAAAAAGACATCAAAACTACCATGGAGGTGAGGTACAGTAATTCATGCATTGCTGGTTTGCCAGACCTTAGCATAGTAAGGCAAAAAAAAACACAAAAGACCTGACAACAAATACACACGTTAAATCAACCTTTTAGTATTGCTCAACTTTTTGTTTCTTTTATCTCTTAACTCCATGTTATGTTTCGGGCACTAAAAGCTGATGAAAATGCATTTTATTGGTTTGTAAGAGGGGATATGATGACGGTACTCCCCCTCGTCCTAGTCATCGGAACTAGGCTGTGTGTGAAGGTGCAGACAACAGGGACAGTATGCACTTCTAGCACTGTGGAGAGAGGACGGGAGCATAGCGTGTATACCACCGGTTTTCTCCTAACACCTCACCTAGCACAAACTCAACCCTGTCTCTGGCCTTAGTCGTCCACCGTGATGTTGCGGAACAGGTAGGCCATGGACTCCCCATTGTGGATGCGGCGGATGGCCTCGGCCAGGATCATACTGACGTCCACTGTCTTGATCTTGGGACACTGGAGCTTCTGTACCTCGTGAGGGACGGTGTTAGTCACCACCACCTGGGGGGGAGACAGACAGGGAACAGAGGAGGAAACACCATAATGAAGGTTGGCCGTGTGCAGTAGATCACCTGCTGGGTGTCCACGAACAGTGTTGATGTTACATGTAGAATCGCTTGGAAATAAATATAAAATGATGGACGATGTACTGTGGTCAAAGGCGATAGGACTGCCGGGCCACCCGCTGCTTTCAACCGTTCGTCGGTGTGGTCTATTTAGTCTCATACCCAGACTGAACTGTGCCTGACTACCATATCTTATAACAGCCTTAATACAGGCGATGAAACATCCTATGAATCAAGTTGCAATATCTTGCACACAGGTGGTACATAGAAAGTGTTGCCAGTGCCTTTCTTTTGTAAAGTGACTGAAAAGCTTTTACGATGAGGAACTGAGCACTTCCCCATTCAAGATGTAGTGATAAATTCAGAACACAGGGCTGCTGTTACAGATGTAGGATCTTAATTTGATCACCCTGTTGCAGGAAATGTAATGCAAGAAATCTAAAACTTATAGTGTAATTGAAGTTTAAAAAGGCTTCTGAAGGTTGTCATTTCCACTTGATTTTCCCCTCATGAAAAATGTATCAACCCCTCAAAAAACGTCTATTAATTATAATCCACATAATAATTCACATTTCCTGTTGCTGCAGGATTATTTTCCTGCTGTAGCAAACTGTCTGAAATGAAGATCCTACATCTGTATCTCACCTCGTCGATGGCGGACTCCTCAATAAGACGGGGGGCATCGGCAGACAGCAGCCCATGTGTAGCCATGATGTAGATCTTATAAGCTCCTCTCTCCTTCAGAATCTCAGCTGCCGCCACAAAGTCCTCCACGTCGTCGATGATGTCATCCTGGGAAAGAACGGCAACCACGGGATTGGAAATGATGTACGCCTGTAGTTCCTTCATCCATAATCTAAGGCTGTCATATTCTGTTATTAAATACAATGTGGCAAAATGTTGCAAATTCATTTCAATTGGCTCATTTTAGCACAGGCCTTTGCAGGACAAAACCACAAATGGCCCAAACCAAATGGGCACATTTCTTACAACAATGATGGCGATTCTTCCTCCCACATCTCCTACAACAGTGATTGGGGGCTTCTCCTTGGCCATCATTACTGAAAAGGAAGAACGAACTGGTCACTGCTAGTCATCACATACAGTATCCATAGGCATAAACAGTCAAACTAATGAGGATACATCTCAGAGTAGATTGGGTAAAATGGGTTAAAAAGTATGAGCTTTCCACAATTACAAAGTCCAATTTCAATCACTGTTATGATTATGTATTCTTCAATTAATAGTTGATGTTCCATGCAATTCCCCTTCTACTGGGTAACTGACTCTTTTCCAAATGAGATGTAATTGGGAAATTAGATAAATTCTGTCAATTGTCCCAATTATACCCTTATAGATTTAAATGGAATGCCAAACTCATTCCAGCACAAGGATAATCAAAATGACAGGCTTTTTGCCCAGCATACCCAATCAGACGCTGATATTAAATTGCCTCCACTACACACTGTCTGCTCAGAGCTCAGTGCAGACATTTGGCAACAGTTTGCCTATGACAATATGCACAACCTAATCTTGTCGTTAATCCATCAAAAACGATAGAGGCAGACAAGCACTGATGAGGTAATCACACGCTTACTAATGTTCCAGGTTTGTCTTATTGAACACCACTGTTGTCAGTCAATGGGGGAAGCGCACAATCAGCGGATGGACAATCAGCCAGCCAGACTGGGGAAGCTGATTGTGGGAGTGGAAGCTAGAGATGAGTAGGGAACACAGGTTCATGCCAGGAACACATGCCTTCCTTACAGGGGACCACACACAAGCAATAATAAGCACTGGAACATTTCAGCTTTTCAAAATGCATCAACATCACCACTAAGTCTTAAAACCTTCTGTAGTCTTGAAGAGGTACTACTTAGAATATTTTCAGGTAGAATATAGAAATTAATCAAAATGATCTAGTAAAAACTATAGTTAGGCCTACACATATGTTAGAGATAAACTTGTCTTGGATATATGAGGCAAGAGTTGAAAAGCCTGAAGATCTCAGCAATCCTCTCAATGATGCTAGAAGCCAGCATTGCTGAGCTAAGGAATACATATGCTATAATACAACTAATATGTGATAGTCATGGTTAGAGGTATTTAATCAGATTTGCATATTCACACCCAAACCAACAGATGTGTTGTTACTGACATGTAGGGTCCACATTTAGGATTTACAGTTATTTAAATGTGGGAAGGCCCAAGGTGTGACACACAGCAGCCCACTGGTTTGTATGGGCAGCAGGGAAGAGGGTGAACACAACATAACCCTGACCTGACCTACTGTGGTGTACTGTACTGTGTGTTCAGCAGCACACACAAGAACAACATGTTGCCACCCACCCAAAAATCTGGATCTTTGCTTTAGATTCTGAAAAAAAGGATTATCCTGTTTCCTCTTCCTATCATGATGTATTAGGCCTATATATCAAAGGCATGCTTAATTAGTATTCAAAACATGCATTTCTGAAGGGCAGGTGTTAATCAGACTCCTTCGGGCGAGGCTTCAATAGGGAAGCATGATGTGTTGATTGGCAAGATGAGTCCGGATGAAAATATAAACATGTATCTGGGAGAAATGGTTCCATTTGTCAGATGATTGAAGAGAGTCTCACAAAGCAACTAACGGAGGACTTTCAGGCCATCTTGCAGAACAATCTGAAGTCTCTGCCTCTGACACCGGCACACTGCTGGAGACCTGACTGTGGATCAAGGAAGACATTGATCCATTCCTGATGAGGATCTCATCTACAGTATGCAGTGAGGGTACATAGGCGTCAGTACACCCACTATGGATCTGTAGCGCTGGACCACATCAACTAACTGATCCAGATCATTTGTAATTGGTCCATTGATTGTCTTTGTTATGCTTTCCTCAATCACAACTGAGGACCATGCACTTAAGACTGTTTGTTGGCAAGATGATTCGAAAACCCTTGATCACTACATGCACGCATTTAGGAACCATTTGGAGAGGAACCATTTGGTGGTCAAAAGGGAATTAAGTTTACGGTCGTACTTGGGAGCTCTATGCCTGGGAACGGAGCTTGTTGTTTGCTGCCAGCTATTATCAACAAATAAACACCACGTTAACACACATCCACAGAGACTGGACATAACAGACTACGAAGACATGAAGCCAGGACTGGGAAAATCCTCTTACATGAAGCAAAATCTTTAAAGCTAACCCGTGAAGAATCCAAAACCATTCCTCTAAGCTTATTCATTCAAGAAATGTGTAGGACAGTTTGCAACTGACCCAAGCTTACAATAAGAGGATTTTTTAAGTCAAGGATAATTAATTAAGTAAATCATATAAATATTATTACAAACACTAAAGCTGAAGGGGGACACAGCCAGTTGGCATAATAAATACTCTGGAGTCATTTGCCAATGACACAAAGCCCAGACAGAAAGTCTGACCATGTTGTCAGACCCGACTGTTTTAACAGCCTTACCGCAAATGTACTGAGAAAATGAGACATCTCCAATATCAAGTTACTGTCATTCTCTCTAAATGAAAAACAAAATATATGTTCTCTTATTCAAAATGTCATTTTTAAACATGCAAACCATTCTAAAACGATTTGGTATGAATGCCTTTACATTTTAGGGAGGCTAAGGTCGCAACATTAGTAGAGGCAGAGTATGTGTGGAATTAGAACGTGCAATAAATAGGCTACACAATTCAAGATCCTTTAAAAATAATGTCAGGTGTTGAAATGGTTATAGCAGAATCATCACTTATGAAGCCGTTAGTGCTGACATTAAATCCATATGATGAGGATTTTGCCATGGATATTTTGGGGGTTTGAAATAATTATTCAAATAATTCAGAGACTTGAACATTTCACACTACACTTAACATATTTTTGGATGCAACCATTGACGAGTACAGGCATCTATGCATCCATCTATATCTTACAGACACAGCCTGACCAACACTAAAGAATTGGGGAAGCTACAGACAAAGATACAGTTTCAATTTGATCTGATGGCAGACTGACTACAACTACACCTGGCGAGTTACCAAGCTATAAGCTATATAGGGCTTCTAGAGAGGTCTTACAAGGCAACTCCAGCCCAGGGTGTCCTGAGGTGTTACGGACACAGGGGGGAGAGTGTCGTCCGTCCGCCATGTCAGACTCTGAACACTGAGCCTCGCCATGCATCACTGCCAGGCCCAAACGCAGTCTCTCTGCATAGGACTGAGCTCTGAAAGACAACAGCAAGAAAACACCGGAGAAATGCAGACTCCCTTTTACATTATGTACATTAGATGATCACACTCCAGGCCTCCATAACTAAATAATATGTTACCTCTTAGCAGCAGACGGTGACTTTGCAACAATAATGGCGTTTCTGTAATCTGGGACCTGAAGGGAAGTGAGAGGAGCCCACATTTGACATTGAATAGGCTGCTGAGTGTAGTTTACTATCTTACAACTTTACTACCAGGCATGGCACATGAGCTACAGTGAGATGGTTACCTCCTCCTGGATGTACTGAAGCAGGAAGGGGGAGGCACGCAGGTTGTCCACTGGAAAACTGAAGAAGCCCTGAATCTCCTTCTGATGTAAGTCCATGGTGATGATGTGAGTTAAACCTGGAAGGAGAAAGAGAGAGGATGAGAAAAGAGACTGAAGAAACAGCAGACTGCTTTTAACAGAGGGTGCAGAATGAGAAATCAGCCACAGAGGCATGTTTAAAGGGAAATGTAAAACATTTGCCACTTTGATTTCCTCTCCAGCACAGCCCCAACATCAACACGTGAAAATGGCACGTTTCTGTTTTGTAGTAAAATAAATAGGTGGATACGTGCTTCCAATGACATCATCAACCAATTAGTAGACAATTAGAAGTCAATGCCTACTCATTATTGGTTAGAATCACATGATGCACACCGCTGACGACTTTGGAAACACTTGTCTTCCTCTATAATTGTTTCCACAAAACAAAAAAAAAGTGTGCCATTTTCACATATATTGATGTTGGGGTGGGGCTGCTTACAAATATGATGTTGAAATATGTCGACATTTTCCTTTAACACAGATGGTCAAGGGCAATGTAAACAGTAAACTGTTAACACTTGCATACAGGCTGTAATTACCTGCTTTGGCTAGCATGGAAGCCAGCAGCTTGCACACTATGGAACCCCTTTTTCTCATCTTGCACTGCTTGCTGTAGGGGAAATAGGGAATGACCCCAATTATGTTCTTTGCACAGGAGGTCTTAAGGGCATAGGCCATGACCAGCAGCTCCATGATGGCCGTGTTGACATCTCTGGTTAAAACAAGGGAAAAGTGTCAATAACAAATAATGGTCACATTTATGGTGCGGTCAGTGCAAACTCATACTGAGCAACTCTCCAGCAGAGGGCAACAGCATATGCTCAGTACAGCTTGTGCATGCCAAGTCAGATGACAGATAAGAGGATGGCTATTAATAACACTGGTAGCTATTCATATTATGGTAGATGAGCGTGTGCCTGATTTATAGTGTGTGAATCAAACAGGTTTGAATATGGGTAATGCAACCTAACACGTGATATGACTGTGTGAATACCCCTCCTACAATATAGATTGATATGCATAGTCCTAAAGGCTGCACCACATTACACACACAATATAGGTTAGTGTGTGTGTCCTAGAACAGAAGTGTGGAGGAGATGACATATTTCAGTCTACTCACCTGGGTATGGTCTGGATGATGAAGATAGTTTGGCCGCGAACAGATTCCTTCACGTCTACTCTGGTCTCTATCAAGGGTCACATAAAGTTGAATCAACAGCAAGTGTGGGTAAAATGCTAACTTTACACTTACAGCTCCCCAAATGTGCCTAGACTTGTTTATGTCAACTAGGGCATAACACTCAGTTCAGGCATAATTATCAAGCCATTGTAAATACTCATCTGTAACATGTCATGTTTTCCAAAAGAGAAAAATGCTTTGTATCAGGCCAAACAAATAGGTTGTCCTTTGTATTAGCAGAGTAGGCAGAGTGACTGGGTTTCAACTAGGAGTTGGAACTGGTTCAGGGAACAGAACCAATGTTTTTTTTTTTAGGAACAGAATCGGGAACAAACGTGATCTATACTGTTCCGGAACAGAACAGTTATTTTAAAAGTATGGGAACCGGTTAATAACATTATTTTATGTTCCAGGCATTCTTTTCCAGTCCCACAAAAAATCTCAACTTCAATTTCAGTCCCATCTCGCACCCTACACTTGTCTGTCCAATCCATGTAAATAGCTTGCCTGCTCCATAGCAAGCTATTCTATCCGCACTAATTGGTGGTGATTTAATGTCGAACTAAATGTTTTAAAAAATCTTCAATTTCAGGAGGTTTAAAAAGGAACAGAAAGGAATGATATAAACTGTTTTTTGGGTTAGAAACGGTTCACAAATTTATTTTGCTGTCGGAACACTGCAAAAGAACAAAAAATAAAATTGATGGTTCTGTTCAGAACGAAATTATTGGAAAATAATTTTAGTTCCAACCAATGATTTATACAGTGCATTCGGAAAGTATTCAGACCCCTTCACTTTTTCCACATTTGTTATACAACCTTCATCTAAAATTGATTACATGTTTTTCCCTCCATCTACAAACAATACCCCATAATGACAAAGGAAAAAAGTTACCAAATTAGTGCAAATATATTACAAATAAAAAACAGAAATATCACATTTACATTAGTATTCAGACCCTTTACTCAGTAATTTATTGAAGCTTCTTTGGCAGCAATTACAGCCCTGAGTCTTCTTGGGTATGATGCTATAAGCTTGGCACACCTGTATTTGGGCAGTTTCTCCAATTCTTCTCTGTAGATCCTCTCAAGCTCTGTCAGTTTGGATGTGGAACGTCGCTGCACAGCTACTTTCAGGTCTCTCCAGAGATGTTCGATCAGGTTCAAGTCCAGGCTCTGGCTGGGCCACTCAAGGACACTTGTCCCGAAGCCAATCCTGCTTTGTATTGACTTTGTGCTATGGGTTGTTGTCCTGTTGGAAGGTGAACCTTCACCCCTGTGGTTCCAGGTTTCCTCCAGACGTGACGCTTGGCATTCAGGCCAAAGAGTTCAATCTTGGTTTCATCAGACCAGAGAATCTTGTTTCTCATGGTCTGAGAGTCTTTAGGTGCCTTTCGGCAAACTCCAAGCAGGCTGTCATGTGCCTTTTACTGAGGAGTGGCTTCCGTCTGGCCACTCTACCATAAAGGCCTGATTGGTGGAGTGCTGCAGAGATGGTTGTCCTTCTGGAAGGTTCTTCCATCTTCACAGAGGAACTCTGGTGCTCTGTCAGAGTGACCATCGGGTTCTTGGTCACCTCCCTGACCAAGGCCCTTCAACCTGATTGCTCAGTTTGGCTGGGTGGCCAGCTCTATGTAAAGTCTTGGTGGTTCCAAACTTCTTCCAATTAAGAATGATAAGGTCCCCAAGAACACAGGGGCCTCTCAATGCTGCAGAAATGTTTTGGTACCCTTCCCCAGATCTGTACCTCGACACAATCCTGTCTCAGAGCTATACGGACAATTCCTTTGACCACATGGCTTGGCTTTTGCTCTGACATGCACTGTCAACTGTGGGACCTTATATAGACAGGTGTGTGCCATTCCATGTCTAATCAACTGAACTTACCACACGTGGACTCCAAGTTATAGATACATTTGAGTCTCATAGCAAAGGGTCTGAATAATTTTGTAAATAAGTGATTTCAGTTTCAAAATTGTAGTACAGTTACAAACATTTCTAAAAACCTGTTTTCACTTTGTCATTATGGGATATTGTGTGTAGATTGAAGAGTTTTTTAATTTAAAAAAATCAATTTTAGAATATTGGCTGTAACGTAACAAAGTGAAGGGGTATGAATACTTTCCGAATGCACTGTATACCAGTGGAGGCTGCTGAGAGGAGGACGGCTCATAATAATGTCTGGAATTGAGTCAATGGAAAGGTATCAAACAGATGGTTTCCATGTTATTATTCCAATTATTATGAGCTGTCCTCCCCTGTTATATACATAATTGGTTTCAACTCACCTCTATTGGACTCTTGATAGACCACCGACTTGCCCAATTCAACTCCTAGTCGTCTGTGAAAAAACACCAGACAAATCAGTACAAGAGGTATGACACTGTATGTCTTATTCAGACAGGACAGAGGCCCTGCATGGAAACTGATCCCACTCTGACTAAGCCTGCTGTACCGCTACCATTTGAAACCTAAGCAAACAAGCAACATGTTGTAATGTGTCACATTGTAATTCAGAGACAGTGGGCCCACTACCTTGCATATCTAGACATGGGATGAGTTCAGCTAGATCACAGGCACTCGCTCCCTGTTTCAATGTCACTAACGTTAATAACAGACAGTTCCCAGTTTCACACAGCGGAGACACCAAACATTGTCTCACATTAAATCAATACCCTTAAGCCTCTGAATGTCATTGTCAACATCTAGCAAATGACCAACTCATAAACCCAATCGATTAATGACAGTAAGCAAGACCCTTGTCTAAATTCAAATGACTTCATCTGTGGCCATGCACCTGCAAACACCAGCATACACATTTTAGCGACCTCGCTAGCAACATTATCTGGTTAGGTATCTATCATAACACGTACATTTAGCCAGAACAATAAAATATACATACTCAGTTATCTTCTTGGCTAGTTCTGTACATGCTGCAGTAGAATTGGCAGAAAAGACCCGATAACCACTTTTTGCGACATTCATTCTGGCAGCTGGTTAGCTAGCACCTGTGTAACCCGCTAGCTAGCTTCTTCTCAAACTAACGTTACCACACTTGCAGCTTGCTAGCAAGCTAAGCTAACTGTTAGGTAGTCATACGAAGAAAGATACAAAAAACGTGCGACGTTGATGTTAAAATGCACTTTGTTATTATTAGACCTTATTAAATCCAGTATAAATATAATATCCCAAGATAGTTATGCTCGTTGAGTGAAATAAATTGCTTGCGGCTAGCTCCTCTTTAGCGTTGCTGTCTGTCTGACTGTGTGTGGTTGGCTGGCTGTGCAAGACATGAACAACACAAAAAAAAAGAATCCTGAACCGAAACATAATACCTATCGGGTGAAGGTATTTTTTATTTATTTGACAGACCTGCCGCCTGTTATTAGTTGAGTTAGCAATGTATGTATTTTTTGTTGGAAACCGGAGTGTTTTTTAATCAATAAATTATATAGATTCCTGCACTGGGAGTCCAATAGCCCAAAGGCTGGCAGACAGCGATATTAAGTCGTTTAATTTCACCGTCCATCTTATTCTAATGTTGTATTTTATTTAACCAGGCAAGTCAGTTAAGAACAAATTCTTATCTAGAATAATGGCCCACCCCAGCCAAACCCGGACGACACTGGGCCAATTGTGTACCACCACCCTATGGGACTCCCAATCACAGACAGATGTGTGCCTGTGTGAGTGCCTGTGCGAGTGACTGTGATACAGCCTGGATTTGAACCAGGGAATGTAGTGACACCTCTTGCACTTAAACCACTGCGCCACTGGGCTGAATTTATTAGACGTGAATGAGAGGCTTGTAAGAAGCATGACTCTTTGGAGAATTTAGTTCATCATTTGCTGGTCCTGCATGCTCTGGGCATTACTTACTCAAATGAATGAAATTAGTCAAAAGATTTGTTATTTTGACTGAATGAGTTGAAAAGATCAGGAGCTTGCAGGGATTTGTAGTCTTGTATGATGTCTACTTTGATGCTAATTAGCTTTTTTGATTATTTGAGAATAAATAGAGCTGAATATGTTGATAGAGATGAGAGAGATTTACATGGAGATTTACATGGTTATCAAAACATCATGCCAATGTAAGCCTACACGAAACACAGGCCTTATTTTAAGTGTTTCTAAAATCCCCTATGGAAAAAACAAATAGTGTAAAAATGATTGGAACCATTTCCCTGTTTGATCACTACGTTCTATATGTATTATGACAACTCCACTGTGGGGCTCTATTAGGTTAGGGGTGAAAAAACAGACTGCTGCAACCTGATTGGCTGAACGCGATACACAACATCCGGGATTAACATTTAGCCACTCTAACAGGGCGGTGGAAAAAGTTTTTTTTATAAGAAAAGTACGCATATTTTCCCAATTCTTTCCACCTTCTCTCCATTAAATAAAGCTAATGAGGAAGGTGAAGCCTATGCAGCCTTCATAGAGAATGTTTCAGGTACAAAAAGGTCCACTACGGATACGAATTTATTGCCAGCTGCATACAATGCATTTGGACGGTAAAATGAAATGATTCAATATCGCCATCTGCCGAACTTTGGGCTTGAAGTCAAGAGTTTAGTTGAACATCTGATTTGCTTCTTGCAACAATCATCATGCGGAGAGTGCTGATGTGATGCACTACTGCTGTGTTGACAGGACTTCTCTGATCTATCTATCCTACAAAGGATACCCAAAAACAATACATTCATGTTTTCCTTTAGGCTATGTATAAAAGAAGCATGGAAACATTTTAGCACCTGTGATGTCTGTGTGTGTGTGTGTGTGTGTGTGTGAGTGTGTGTGTGTGTGTGTGTGGTTCCTATTCATTTGGTTTCTTCTTGCAATTGCTCAAAATAACCTCAAGAGGTCAACAACTGTCAAGTTGTAATCAGACCCGTAAATCAATCTAAGTAACACAATAAAAAAATGCCCATCAAAATCTGTCACCTCCTAAGGTTGATGTCAGCTAGAGATCTGTTTATTTTTCATTGGATGTGTCTCAATCCGCCGCATTTGCCTATGTCGCACTTCCGCATCTGCAGTGAAAGGTGACCAAGCTAGAGCGGTGTTTGTCAGACTATTCTCACAAAATCGTCTGTAGAGTCCAAACGGTTTGGCCTAGAAAATAATTATAACCCCTCTATGAGAAGATGAGACTCTCATGAAGACGATGGTGCTCTCAAGCATTTTGGGCGATCTGCCAACTTCTGTCTGTAGCATACAAACAGTTTGGGCTACACACTAATATGCCAGGACATAAGGAGAAAGATAGGTGCTGTAGCAAAGATATTTTTTTGTGAAACACTTTGCAAGCCGTGTCTTGTGAGTGTAAGCTAACGCATACTGAAGATCATTAACATCATGTGGAAAGCAGTCCAGTATACCAAATTCACAATATCAATTACAGAGTCACAGTGGCACATGCTTCAGCTTGCACTGCTCACTGTTTGACTAACCTATTCCCCATATATTTTTAATTGACAAGACAACGTCCACACCCAGCAAACCCTCCCTTAATCCTTGGGTATGTGTTCAAGTTCACACTACTTTATTGAGATGACAAATTCCTTTAAGTTTATATTTTGCAAAACATCAATCCCTCTTATATGAGAAAGTACAAATGAAAAACTATCCTCTCTATGGACATCTTTCATGTTTTACATAGATTTCCTTGATGGAGAAGTTTAGAAGAACTCTTACAGGTATTGGACCTCACAAAGCAAGGTGTTGAACATGTACCAGCTCAAGCTTGTAACCCTTATACAATAGTGATTTTTTGACTCCCATGTAACCTACTTTCTGCTTACAGATCCAATCCACAAGTCTCTTGTTGATTAGGTCCCCAACCCCCTCTGTTGTTACTGTATCTATTATTACCAAACCACAAGGACGGAAAGAAGGAGATTGTGATATAATAAGGTAACTTCTACACCAATGTCAAAGCACAATCTCAAAAGAAAAAGGGTGATCAAACTTAATTCATAACAAGACATGTCTGGAAATAACACTGACAACAGTGAACAAGCCATGAATTGTCGAGGTTTGTAAATGTGCAACTTGATACTTCAGGGAGTGTACCTGTGGACAACAGAAATACAATTCTAGTTACTGATATGATCTTTCCTTTATATGGAGGAAAACTAAACCAACAAAAGTCTGCTCCATTTCTAGCATACCTTCATCTATTGAGCAATGCCCTTTATCTGTGCTCATATAAGAGCAAACATAACATTTTGTTTAATGCAGATCATTTTCACAATGCCCTAAAAATCTGAATGCTTTTCCTCTCAATATCCCTTCCCATACACACACACACACACACACACACACACACACACACACTCACACACAAACATGAAGCATTTCACTACACCCACAATAACATCTGCTGAACTTGTGTATGTGACCAATAAAATTTGATTTGATGAACACACAAAAATAGAAAATAGGCAAGTACCAATTTGGGTGGGGAGGGAGAGGGGAGAGAAAGAGAGAGAGGGGGGAGAGGTGTGTGGCTCCTCCTCACTCTGTGTGCGCTCTCTTCCTCTCGCTTTTTAGTGTGTTCCTCATTCACTCACTCAGAAAAGGTTGTGAGAGGGTCTCTCAGCAAGAGAAGGGTAATAAAAAGGGGATTGTTTGAACAGAGAGACTGTGTAAACAAAGGGAACTGGGTTGTGTTCTTGGGGACTCTTATCACCTGTCTACAACACACCACTCCTGCAGCATTATAGGACTCCTGGATGGAGAGGCAGCAGGGAGAGATAACGGCAGATCGCCTGGAGCGCCTAGATCCACTCTGTGACTCAGAGAGAGAGATGATCAAGGACACCTGGGCCAAAGTCTACCAGAACTGTGATGATGTCGGGGTGGCCATTCTCATCAGGTAAACTTTACCTATACTCTCTTTCCCTTGTTTCTTGCCTATAACATCTTGAAATTGTCAGTCTAGAGACACTGAAAAACTTGCCTAGGTGCACCCATTTCTATTTGGGGAGTTATGGAGGGCTGATGACAGAAGAGCGGTAGCTTACTGAATGCTGACTGTTTCAACACAGCACACACAGCACACATTGCTGAACAATATAACAAACACACACACACACACACACACACACACACACACACACACACACACACAGAGCTGGTGATTGCAGTCCCCTGACCAGTGGCAACAGCTTCTGCCACCACAGGGAGCAAAACTCTCAGCAGAATCTTGTTATCATAGGGATGTTCAGGGCCTCAACCAAGGCTGATTTTAGAACCAGGCTAAAGTTTGCTTCTCCTTAATTATTACATTACCAACATGGAAATTGCACATGGCTCCTTATCTTGCTCGCTGGTTGTTTTACCAAATTGTGTTGCAATAGTTGAGTGTAATAAATAACTATGTACTTGCAACCTAGATTACAATCTCTCCATGACCCTTGCATGATCCCCACTATAAATGAAGGGAACTGAAAGTAATTTTAACAACGTGTGAAGATTGTAACATGACGATTGACTTGACTTGCATGCTCTCAGTCTGTTAGAGAGAGCGCCATCACTCATATCTGAGCTATTGCATCTCAAATTGGCTCCCTTCCTATTTATTTTATTTTATTTATTTTACCTTTATTTAACCAGGTAGGCAAGTTGAGAACAAGTTCTCATTTACAATTGCGACCTGGCCAAGATAAAGCAAAGCAGTTCGACAGATAAAACGACACAGAGTTACACATGGAGTAAAAACAAACATACAGTCAATAGTGCAGTATAAACAAGTCTATATACAATGTGAGCAAATGAGGTGAGAAGGGAGGTAAAGGCAAAAAAGGCCATGATGGCAAAGTAAATACAATATAGCAAGTAAAATACTGGAATGGTAGTTTAGCAATGGAAGAATGAGCAAAGTAGAAATAAAAAATAATGGGGGTGCAAAGGAGCAAAATAAATAAATAAATAAAAATTAAATACAGTTGGGAAAGAGGTAGTTGTTTGGGCAAAATTATAGGTGGGCTATGTACAGGTGCAGTAATCTGTGAGCTGCTCTGACAGTTGGTGCTTAAAGCTAGTGAGGGAGATAAGTGTTTCCAGTTTCAGAGATTTTTGTAGTTCGTTCCAGTCATTGGCAGCAGAGAACTGGAAGGAGAGGCGGCCAAAGAAAGAATTGGTTTTGGGGGTGACTAGAGAGATATACCTGCTGGAGCGTGTGCTACAGGTGGGAGATGCTATGGTGACCAGCGAGCTGAGATAAGGGGGGACTTTACCTAGCAGGGTCTTGTAGATGACATGGAGCCAGTGGGTTTGGCGACGAGTATGAAGCGAGGGCCAGCCAACGAGAGCGTACAGGTCGCAATGGTGGGTAGTATATGGGGCTTTGGTGATAAAACGGATTGCACTGTGATAGACTGCATCCAATTTGTTGAGTAGGGTATTGGAGGCTATTTTGTAAATGACATCGCCAAAATCGAGGATTGGTAGGATGGTCAGTTTTACAAGGGTATGTTTGGCAGCATGAGTGAAGGATGCTTTGTTGCGAAATAGGAAGCCAATTCTAGATTTAACTTTGGATTGGAGATGTTTGATATGGGTCTGGAAGGAGAGTTTACAATCTAACCAGACACCTAAGTATTTGTAGTTGTCCACGTATTCTAAGTCAGAGCCGTCCAGAGTAGTGATGTTGGACAGGCGGGTAGGTGCAGGTAGCGATCGGTTGAAGAGCATGCATTTAGTTTTACTTGTATTTAAGAGCAATTGGAGGCCACGGAAGGAGAGTTGTATGGCATTCTATCAGTTGGCAGAATCAGAGGGGAAAGCGTGCAGCTCAATCCATCTTGCTGCTTATTCCAATCTGACATATTGGGCTCTGCAGGTGCTCCCTCTCTGAGGGCAGATCATGTTTCACATATCTGCAGACCAGGGATTTCTGACCTGACTCACTGAACCCTCACAGGGACGTCTCTGTCTAATCCCTCATTGAGCCCCGTGAAGATCAGTGATCAGGGACACTCCCTCCATTCATCATTACATAGTGGACAGGAGGTCATTATACTGTATCAAACCATTAAAAGGCAGATAGCTTTGGGTATACTACCGTCCATGACTTACTGTATATATATTACAGCAGACAAGCAGTAGCTAACCTCTGTGACCATTTGTGATGAGCAAGGTCTTTGTAGTGGTGATGTTTGCACCATGAGACAGCATTGCCCCTCACGAGTCAATAACTACGTACCAAGAGAGTTTTCAATTGATATTTTTCGTAGACTTCTATTTACCACCACAAACTGATGCTGGGACTAAGACCTCACTCAATGAGCTGTATAGGACCATAAGAAAACTAGGTCAGCGCAAGCGCTGACCATTTGGCAAGTGTCTTCACTGACATTTTTAACCTCTCCCTGAAACAGTCTGTAATACCTACATGTTTCAAGCAGACCACCATAGTCCCTGTGCACAAGAATGCCAAGGTAACCTATGTAAATGACTAGCACTCACATCTGTAGCCCTGAAATGCATTGAAAGGCTGGTCATGGCTCACATCCACACCATCATCCCAGACACCCTGGACCGACTCAAATTCGCATACCTCCCCAACAGATCCACAGATGACGCAACCTCTATTGCCCTTTCCCACTTGGAAAAAAGGAACACTTATGTTAGAATGCTGTTCAGTTACTATAGCTCAGCGTTCAATACCATAGTGCCCTCCAAGCTCATCACTAAGGTAAGGACCCTGGGACTGAACACCTACCTTTGCAACTGGATCCTTGACTTCCTGCCGGGACATCCCCAGGTGGTGAGGGCAGGCAACAACACATCCGCCACGTTGACTCTCAACACAGGGACCCTCAGGGTTGCGTGCTTAGTCCCCTCCTGTACTCCTTGTTCACCCATGACTGCGTGGCCGTGCACGACTCCAACACCATCATTAAGTTTGCAGACGTCACACTATTGAGAGCATCTTGACTGGCTGCACACCACTTGGTATGGCAACTACTTGGCATCCGACCACAAGTCACTACAGAGGGTAGTGCGGACAGCCAAGTACATCACTGGTGCTGAGCTCCCAGCCATCAAGTACCTCTATACTAGGCTGTGTCAAAGGAAGTCCATAAAAATTGTCTAAGACTCCAGCCACCGAAGTCATAGACTGTTCTCTCTGCTACCGCACGACAAGCGGTACCAATGCACATATTCTGGAACCAGCAGGACGCTGAACAGCTTCCACCCCAAGCCATAAATCTGCTAAATAGTTAGTTAAATGGTTAAAAGGACATCATCTTGGTCATGAATTGCAATGCTTTCATTTGATGCAATACTTTAATACCGGTACTTAAATATCTTAAGCCTCAAATTGCTCTGGGGCATTCCAAATGCCTGTAGTATTACATGGTGACATGGAACACTTACAAGGAGCAAACTTTAGCTGTCAAGGGGTCTTTGAATCTTTGGCATCTTTGGAGATTTGAAGGCATGTTCAAGTATAATGTTAAACCTCAAAGCTCAACTGTTCTCTCTCTCTCTCTGTCAGTTTAATACTAAAAGCTATGCTTGGTTAATTTATCTATCTAAATAACTAAAATATCCCATGTGAAATACCCATAACTCTCTGTAAGTGTCAGGGATGCATCTCATTGTAACACATTCCAGGGTATCCATATGTAGTTGCATTTGCATTTATCAAATACCTATACAATTTCCACTCATGGCAAGTATGTCACATTTAGAACAGCTGTGCAACTATCTCAGAAATGAGCCCTTTCCCAGAGTAGGATTAACAGGCTGATGATTATAAAACATAAATGAGGCTATTTATATGCAGCCACCATAGATCAAGGGAGAGATTAAACACCACTGTCTTCACTATTTATGAGTGAAACAGAGGATCTGTCTTTACAATTGAAAGTCATTGCATAGACCCTCCATTTTAAGCAGAAGAAAATGAGACACCCCCTCCTCTGTCTTCCTTGTCTGCTTTC
Organism: Oncorhynchus kisutch; assembly: GCF_002021735.2. Lineage (NCBI taxonomy): Eukaryota > Metazoa > Chordata > Actinopteri > Salmoniformes > Salmonidae > Oncorhynchus > Oncorhynchus kisutch. The sequence continues at coordinate 78,432,935 of NC_034179.2, read as the reverse complement.
TCCCAATACTTGATTTCACAGGTGTAGGTAGTGGAAGCCATGTGCTTTCATCAAAACACAATGGCTTCCCCATAAAGCTTCCATTTTCTGTTATGGGTTTCAAAAGGATAGAGGTATGGGACATCTGGAACAGATACACACAGACAGCTGTATTGTATCTGTCCTGGTCACTGTAGGCTGTAGTTTATTGCTCAATACTATTCTCTTTCACAATGTGTTCTCCAGTGTTCGTTTATTCCACAAAGATAACCTATTTCATCATTGGAGTTATTCTGTTTTTATATGGTAGTATGTCTTATCCTAATACCTTGTTTGGGTGTTTACGAGCGCTGACAGGAATACACAAATACTGTAGCACAACAATGTTGAACATGAGTGTGGGTGTAGGTGCATCCGGCCAAACCAACCATATGGTATATCCCTGTGATGTTGAGCTAATTGTCTCCAACCCCGACAGTAACACAGTGAGAGGGAAGCAGCAGATGAAGTCACTGCTGCCTGAGTACACACAGCCATTCTGACCGTTTATTTCAGTGTGTAATTACACAAGCAACCAACTAACCATCTCAATTTCATTAGCGCACTTCACTGTTGGTCTGCTAATCCTATGGCCAGACATGGAGAGGATGAAACACTAGCTTTGTGAGTTTTAGGGGAGAGCTGTGCAGTTTGTATACAGTCACTGTCAGCCACTGAGACCAGACATCAGGGCCCACATTGGAAAAATGTGGAATCGTTATACCGTGTATACCGTGTATACTGTGTTATCGCCTGGGTTGTACCCAGTACCCAGTGCATCTTTTTCCAAATAAATAAATCACCTGGACCAACATGTCTCCTAGACTCAGGAGAACATAGCAGTAGCCACCGAAATGCCAGGATGTACATAGACCACAATTCTATCCTCCTGATTCCTGCTTACAAGCAAAAATTAAAGCAGGAAGCACCAGTGACTAGGTCTATAAAAAAGTGGTCAGGTGAAGCAGATGCTAAACTACAGGATTGTTTTGCTATCACAGACTGGAACACGTTCCAGGATTCTTCCGATGGCATTGAGGAGTACACCACATCAGTCACTGGCTTTATCAATAAGTGCATCTAGGATGTCGTCCCCACAGTGACTGTACGTACATACCCCAACCAAAAGCCATGGATAACAGGCAACATTCGCACTGAGCTAAAGGGTAGAGCTGCCGCTTTCAAGGTGCGGGACTCTAACCCGGAAGCTTACAAGAAATCCTGCTATGCCCTGCGACGAGCCATCACACAGGAAAAGCGTCAATACAGGTGTAACGCCCGGGGTGTAGAGGGTG